>NW_028261393.1:49700194-50000194 GCF_051295495.1 Thamnophis sirtalis | reverse complement strand
TTTGTTGAAACAACAGCACTCTCACTAATTCAAAATTCACAGTCCTTGTCAAACTGTTTGCTCTTAGCCATCTTTGCTGTTGTAAAAATAATGTCCATGTTGCATTTAATGCTGTTTGAATTATCCCATTAACCAGTGGTGAGTCTTTGGGGCATTTCAAAATTGTTTGGTCATAAATAGTGAATGCTTTGGACTTTACTAATTAGCAAGAACCACCATTGCTACAAACAAAGAAATTGTCTGAACTTGTCAGCAGCTTAGCAATAAATCAGTTGGAAACAGCTAATTAACTGAGTTTAAGAATAGCTAATGGACATTATGAAAGCAAGCACAAGAATCATAGAAATAAGTATGGTGGATGGGAGGTTGCCCTGACTAAAATCCTGAAAATATCACCCCACCACCCCCGGTTCCTTTTCTCCTTACACTGTAAAGTTATCTTGCCAGCTGACAATCTTAATTAACATTAGCATTAGTAGAACATTAGTATGTGTGGCAAAATGACCTTTCGTAACAATGAAAGCTGTTCAAAATTGTGGAAAATAAATAAGAATATATTTAAGTTCTCTGGCATCCTTTCTGCACACAGCAGGGTATGTAAGATGATGGAAAATGCAGCCTATCATTTTAAAGCAAAATAAATTCATTCTGAAATACTTGTCTGCATCAAAATCTCCTCCTTAAAATCTGGAAAGCAAAAAGCAAAGTGAGCAACCTTTTTTTCCCCCCTTCTTCTTTATAGACTAGATTTTCCCATGCAAAAGAATTGGTTTCACAAAGATCCCTTAGAAGTTGCATTGTCCACCTGTGTTAAGGGACTCAGTAGCTAAGATACTGAGTTTGTCGATTAGAAAGGTTGGCAGTTCAGCAGTTTGAATCCCTAGCCCCGCTTAATGGAGTGAGCTCCCATTACTTGTCCCAGCTTCTGCCAACCTAGCAGTTCGAAAGCATGTAAAAAATACAAGTGAAGTGAAATGAATGGAATGGAATGGAAGGGAAGGGAAGTGAAGTGATGGGAAGGCAAGGGAAGGGAAGGGAGGAGAGGAGAGGAGAGAAGAGGACAGGAGAGGAGAGGAGAGAAGAGAGAAGAGTTGGAAGACCTTGGAAGTCTTCTAGTCCAACCCCCTGCTTAGGCAGGAGACCCTGTACCATTTCAGACAAATGGTTGTCCAATCTCTTCTTAAAAACTTCCAGTGTTGGAACGGCCACAACTTCTGGAGGCAAGTTGTTCCACTGATTAATTATTCTATCATGAAATTTCTCCTTAGTTCTAGGTTGCTTCTCTCCTTGATTTGTTTCCATCCATTGCTTCTTGTTCTGCCTTCAGGTGCTTTGGAGAATAGCTTGACTCCCTCTTCTCAGGGCAACCCCTGAGATATCAAAACACTGCTATCATCTCTCCCCTAGTCCTCCTTTTCATTAAATTGGACATCCCAATTCCAGTAACCATTATGTGTATATTTTAGCCTCCGGTCCCCTAATCATCTTTGTTGCTCTTCTCTGCTCTCTTTCTAGAGTCTCAACACCTTGGTGAGCTGCAGCTTACTTCTGCAGATGCATAGAGTGGCTAGACTGATGGAGGATTTAAATGGGAGTGAAGCAAGAGAAAGAAGCTAAAGATATGTTGGCTAAGGAGATGCATGTGTTATAGTATAGGGAGATGACAAGTACCTTATCATTGAAAGGGGGATGTAGAGAAAATGCACAGCAATATTATGAAATGTTGATCACCAAAGCTATTATTGCTGGCTGTACTGCTCAGCTAGGATCAGGTTTTAAAACCTCTCAAGATGATATCCAAGTATGATTTAGCACAGCAGCATCTGGAAACTCTACATAAATAAGGAGGGAGAACATTTTCATGGCAGTTGCAAGCCTAACTGGTAAGCAATTTCTCCACTGCAGCTTTTGGTGGCTCGTTCAAACTCTATTGATAATTCCAATAGGGATCAGCAAAGACTAAACAGCATTAAAACTCTGGGAGGTTGTTGATGTTTGACAGATCTAGGAAGTGTGGGATGATGGAGAAATGTATTCCAGATTGTTTCCAAATAATGGATATTTATTCAAACTTTATCATCTCTCTCTCTATGGTCACTTCTGCAGTCTTTTGTGAAAGTCACTTCCTGCTGCACACTTCACAATCAATAATAAAAAGCAATGTTTATAAACGGATATACACAATCGATCTGCAGGTGTAGAATACTATCAGTCTCATATTTATATATTCATTTATTTTATTCATCTTTCCTTCTCCTTCCTTCCTTCCTACCTTCTTTCCTTTCTTTCTTGCTTCCTTTCTTGCTCCCTCCCTCCCTTCCCTTCCTCTCTCTCTTCCATCCCTCTTTCCTTTCCTCCCTCCTTCCTTCCCTCCCTTTTCTTCAAATTGCACATCTCCAGAGTGTATTCCTTATTCTTACAGCTCATACTTTACTTTGTGTAACTGTTCAAGAAAATATATGCCACCTCTTGCAGGGAACGTCTTTTAAATCCTGAACCTCTTTGTTGTTGTTTTTAATTAGGGAACACAAAAATATGTTACAACAAATAAATGTACTTATTTCCAGATTCGTCTTTCTTCAGCAGCTTGTTCCAAGGAATTTCCTTCCAGAATGTTTGTCCATAACTGGAATGTTGGAAAAAAGTTAGTAAGAGACAGGATAACTTCCCCAAAACATATCAGACTATTAAAGCTGGATGGCCAAGATCAAAGATCGATCAGGTTCTAGGAAAATCTAGATGAGTTATAACCAGTCAAGAAGACTAGAAAACATAAGACATACTAAAGTTCACCTGGAACGGACAGTCAAAACACTGAGGCAGGAAGTCATCTTGCCAAGCATGGTTGAAGTTCCTTACTAAGATGGCATTAGCAATAGCAGTTAGACTTATATACTGCTTCATAGGGCTTTCAGCCCTCTCTAAGCGGTTTACAGAGTCAGCATATTGCCCGCTACAGTCTGGGTCCTCATTTCACCCACCTCGGAAGGATGGAAGGCTGAGTCAACCTTGAGCCGGTGAGATTTGAACCGCCGAACTGCAGATAGCAGTCAGCTGAAGTGGCCTGCAGTACTGCACTCTAACTACTGCGCCACCTCGGCTCAACATCTGCGATGTTGTTCTGACCTAAGCTTCACCAAGTCACGAAACAGACTCCTTGTCCTCCATAAAACCCTTTTTATTTGGCTAATGTGAATTCCTCTCATTCACATCCAGCAAAGTCCCGGCAAACAGTCTTTCAAGGGTGAATTGCAAATACAGACCTTATCAGTCCTTGGCTAGTTGCCAGGCCGATAGCTTCCAGACACAATGCTGTTCAAGGAAATACTTGGCAAGGGGTCTCTCAGATAAGCAAATCTTCACACTAATAAATGAACTAATTGCCTCCTGCAAACACCACTTCCTTTCTGCTCCTATTTATTCCCTATGGGAGGGGCCATTCAGCATCCCCTTGTTCCTTTACTCCTGAGTCAACCCCTGTTCCTTAATTGTTCCCTTCTCCTGGCAGCTCTGCACATACGCACATCAGGAACAATGCTCCAGGTGTTCTTCAGCCTCACTTATCTCTGACTCCAAAGGCAGCTTATAACTGTTGGACGGCCCTGGCCCCATCTCTGCCTCTGACGCAGAGCCTTCATCAGAGCCTTCCCCAGACTCCAGGACTGGCCCTTGTTCCTCCCCAACCTCCTCACTGTCTGACTCTGCTACCAGCTCTGCTGGACACTGGCCCCTAGCAGGACACAACAGATGTGGACATTGACATAAGGGGAAGATCAACGCTCCATTACATAAATTATTTCTCACTTTAAAAATTGGATGAGTCAGTAAAAAGAAGCCACTCTCTGTTCAGATAACAATCCACCTCAATGACAGAATCAATAACAGGTAGAATTTACACATTTCATCAGCAAGATGCCTAGTTGCTTGAAAATTAAGAAAGGTGTTTTAAAGTTCTCAGTATGTCTCCTCCTAATGTAACAAGCGGACAGATTTTAAAATGCTCCAGAAGAAAATGAACATTAAGACCCAACATTACCAGAGTAAATCCAATTTTCTAAATCCCATTTAGGCAACTAGGAGCAGCTTTCTGCCAACTTCAGCTGCTTGGCTTTCAGTCCGTAATGAGATTACCAAATCAGATAAAAGTGGTGACTAGTTCTATTAAGATGCACGGAGCGTTAGAATGGCTGCGGATATCTTCCATAAATAAAATGGGACTTAGTTAGATTGGGATTTTAATCCTCGAGCAGAAAAACAAAAGCATTGAGATAGACAATATTGGGGGGAGTTTGGAATAACTGAATAATGTCTTTGCTTATTCTTAAAAATTAACAGAATAACAGAGTTGGAGGGGACTTTGGAGGTCTTCTAGTCCAACCCCCTTCTCAGGCAGGAAGCCCTATACCGTTTCAGACAAATGGTTGTCCATTTTCTTCTTAAAATATTCCAGTGTTGCAGCACCCACAACATTTAGAGGCAAGTCATTCGACTGATAAATTGTTCTAACTGTAAGGGAATTTCTCCTTAGTTCTAGGGCAGGGGTGTTAAACACGAGGCCTGGAGGCCTGGATCTGGCCCACAGGGCTGCCCTGGAAATAGCAAAAGACCGGCCTGCGATGCCTCTGCCCATGTAAATGGAACTTGCGAAGGCCGGGCACGGTCCTCCCGAGCTCCGCTTTCAAGAGCAGAGGGTTGCAGGAGGCCGTCCCAGCCCTAAATGGAGCTCGAGAGCCCGTTTCCACTGGCAGAGCACTTGGGCCACCCCAGGCACCCCTCCCCCCAACATCATGCTGGCCACACCCACCCTGGCCACACCCACCTCAACACCCTGAGGTCAAAGTGATGCAGCCCTCAATGAAATCGAGTTTGACACCCCTGTTCTAGGGATAAATTTAACCTATCATTGATCTGTATCATTGTCCCACAGAGCATAAAACAGTTTAGGAAGGAGGTTGCCGGACATCAGGGAGAGACCTTTTCCTGGCAACATCTGGAAATTACATTTTCCATCAGAGTAAACAACTTGGACTGCATTGATCACAGGGGAAAAAAAGTTGACCCTACTTTTGAATGAAAACGAATGCGCTTTACCTCTTCTCGCAGGGTAAGTATGGTGAACAATTCCGCCATGGAAAGCTGCTCTGGTGGTCACAGATTCTCATCTGGAATCATAGACCCACAGAGTTGGAAGGCACCTCGGAGGTCATCTAGTCCAACACCCTGCTCAAGGTAGAGACCATTACAGAATCATAGAAGGACAGAGTTGGGGGGGGACCTCGGAGGTGATCTACTCCAACCCCCTGCTCAAGGAAGAGACCATTACAGAATCATGGAATCACAGAGTTGGAGGGGACCTTGGAGGTCCAGCGATGAAGCTACCATGGTGTCTGGTAGCAAGCAGTTCCACCGGCTAACCGTTCTCACTGCCAGGAAGTCTCTCCTTAATCCCAAATTGTTTCTCCCCTTGGTGAATTTCCATCCATTTTTGGAAACCAACCAAGGAGAGGAGCAACCTAGAACCAAGGAGAACTCATAAGTTCCCCTCTCTCTAAACAGACAAGGAAACAGAACTTGGATTCACAGTTAGTCTTTCATAAGCATAAACCAAGCCTGCAGTGACATTGGCAGTATCAGGTGCTTTCCACTTATATCAATAATTCCAAATGCGGTTGTCCAAGTAATTTCTGTGCAAAACAAACACCCAACGTGATGGAACATTCACAAGATAGTAATATATTGCATCTGGAAGGAAAGATGGAAACTGAGGGGCTTGAATATATCATCTTTATGTATTTGAAAGTTGACATGGAGCATGATGGATATGATGTTCTGGAAATGATAACAGATGTAAAAGGCGGCATAGTGTTCAAACTGTAAATATCACCCAATAGAGTCAATACTCCTTTTCTGCCATTATTTAAACAGACCTTAGAACGTGACAAGACAGGGAAGATATAATTAATGCCCCCACCATCACGCAAGAGGTAAGTTTTGAGTTATATCAGAAATGCATTTGAAAATGTAACTGTGAAGATCGTTGCCATTTTCCGAGCAAAATGCAATGCTGTCTCGTTGATCTGAGATGCCCTGTTTTATACACAACAAGAGTTTTAGTAGTTTATAAATTACGATATACATCTTATTCACTCCGTGTAGAATGATGTAAACAGCAGTCATTTGAATGCATTGTTTGAAAGCTTTTAGCATGCCATGTTGTTGTTGTTGGTTGCAAAGCCGTGTCTGAACCATAGCGACCCCATGGACAACATTCCTCCAGGCCTTCCTGTCCTCTGCCATCCCCTGGAATTCATTTAAGCTTACGCCAACTGCTTCAGTGACTCCAGCCAGCCACCTCATTCTCTGTTGTCTCCTTCATCTCTTGCCTTCAATCTTTCCCAGCATGAGGCTCTTCTCCAGTGAGTCCTTCCTTCTCATTAGCTGACCAAAGTATTTGAGTTTCATCTTCAGGGTCCAGCCTTCTAAAGAGCAGTCAGGGTTGATCTCCTCTAGGACTGACCATTTGGATGGCCTTGGAGTCCAAGGGACTTGCAGGAGTCTTCTCCAGCACCAGAGTTCAAAGGCCTCCATTCTTTGGTGTTCAGCCTTCCTTATGGCCCAACTTTCACAGCCATACATTGCAACTGGGAAAACTATAGCCTTGACTATATGCACTTTTGTTGGCAGGGTGGCGTATGACATTGCAAGGATGCAAACAGACAATCCAACTGGACTACATGTCCCTTTTCTAAAGCCAGTTGAGAAAATGAGCAACTCTCTCCCCCCGCAAACCCCGAAAAGAATAGAAGACCCCAAAAGCTGCACATTTCTGAATGTGCAACGGTTTGCAACCAATTTCTCCAACAAGCTGACAAGAGAAGTCAATTTTTTTTCCAGCTAACCACACAGAAACAAATGACAAGAAAGCCCAACTCATCCCTAATCAAAACCACGAGTCTTTCTATCAAGTTCTCCCCTGCAAAAGCTGATATTTGCATATTGTCTATATGCGCAATTGGGTTTTCAGAGAGTTGAAAGGGAATTTTTAATACTTGATATTGGCTGTTAATGACCATTTCTAAGTGTGTCGGGCACTCACTGCATCCAAATTAAGAAAATCCTTCACGCTTCACTTTTTAAATGTATACTGCAAGCCAGCAGTTATTCTCTGTAGACTTGCTGGAATGACTTCTTAATGAAGAGAGCACCTACAGGTATCCTCAAGTAGAATATTGATAGAGGGCTGAAAAAGGGAAAGGAGGCTTCCTATAAACCCAAATAAGGCAACATTTCTTTTTTATTATTATTATTCATCCGTTTACCACTTTTCAGGATCTGGAGGGAGCGGGGGGAGCTGGAAACAAGTAGGGTCATCTTTGTTCTCCCTTCAATGCTCATGTGGTTGCTTTGTGAATACACAAAGTGGCTCATCTGATATCATAGCAAACGATCTATCTCAGTGATTCCCAATCTTTTCGGCACCAAGTCCCCAAACCAGATTTGTGTGCACCGGAATGCTGGAAACCTCAAAGACCAGCTGGCTGATGCGCATGTGTGCACTGTCCAGCTGGTCTTTGGTTTTCCAGCATGTGCATGTGGGCCAGGGGTGGGATTCAAATAATTTAACAACCGATTCTCTGCCCTAATGACCAGCTGGGTAGGCGGGGCTCAGGGGATCATGTGACTGGGTGGGCGTGGCCCATTCAATGTCACTCACATTGATGGATGCTTCACCTTAGCTATTGCAATGTCATAAGGGTTAACCGGAGAGGCAGTTTCTGTAAGCAGGGCAATAAAGATCAAGCTAGAAACAAGACCAGAATGTTTCCTTCCTGCCTTCCTTACAGGATTAGCCCTGTAAAGTGGGAAAAAGCAAAAGGAGATTTCTTCCAACAGCCGGTTCTCCGAACTGCTTAGAAAGTTAACAGCCAGTTCTCCCGAATAGATGAGAACTGGCTGAATCCTGGTACTGATGTGGGCCGTCCAGGTGGTCTTCAGACATGCTGGAGCACCAAAAACCCAAAGACCAGCTACACGCATGCCTATTTTTTGGCTGTTTCTGGGCCATTTTAAGGCCTTTTCGGGCTGTTTTCAGGCTAAAAAACAGCCCGGAAAATGGCCCCTCAAAATGGCCTGATTTTTGGCCGTTTTCCAGCACCGGTGATGAGCAGCTGGTGCCGGCGTGTGTGCCACCAGTGACACACGTGCCATAGATTCACCATCACGGATCTATCTTCTTGGAAAGTAGTTGAGGATTGTGAGAATTAGAGAATTACAGATCCTAGAAAAAGCCGCATCTAATCCCCACCTTTTGTCCTTGCAGGAATCTGAAATCAATGGAGCATTTAGGAAAGAAAGACCCTCCTATGCATTTGTAGCAAAAGGCCTAATTTTACTAAAGCCACATGGTTGCAGTATGAGCAAAGCCAGATCTGAATATTGCTGTGCAATCCCAGTGATTTTTCCTTCTTCCAGGTCCTCCCGCCTTGCTCATCTTGTTAATGACCATTGGTACTCAAAGTAGTTGTTTGGGTAACAGTTCTAAAATTTGGCAACCTCTTTGGTGGGTGTTTGCATTCCTTTCCCATATCTCTGCCCTTGGATCTCCCAACCGTTATCTCTGATTGGCACTTCTGGTTCCTGTTTAATGAAAAGAAGGACTAAGGGAGACATGATAGCAGTCTTCCAATATCTCAGGGGCTGCCACAAAGAAGAGGGAGTCAAATTATTCTCCAAAGCACCTGAGGGGCAGGACAAGAAGCAATGGGTGGAAACTAATCAAGGAGAGAAGCAATTTAGAACTGAGGACAAATTTCCTTACAGTTAGAACAGTTCATCAGTGGAACAGCTTGCTTCCAGAAGTTGTAAATGCTCCAACACTGGAAGTATTTAAGAAGAGATTTGATAACCATTTGTCTGAAGTGGTGTAGGGTTTCCTGTCTAAGCAGGGTGTTGGACTAGAAGACCTCCAAGATCTCTTCCAACTCTGTTATTCTATTCTATTCTATTGTGTCATCCCCGCTTCCTAAATTCCCCCATTGCCCCCTTTTAATGGCTGGATACTTTCAAAGCAAAGCAAGGATGAAGTGATGTGAAGACAGATTTGACAGAGGGTTGTCTATCCTCCATTTCAATACTTCCAGCAATGGGGACCCAAGCAAGGCTCTGAAAACTGGTTCCATTGCTCTAATGAAGGTCATTCATTAAAAAAATATATCTTTTGGAACTGATATTCCATAACTGAGTTCACATTTCAGATGAGGTCAAGATTGGCTTAACCATAGTTTATTAACTGAATTATAATATTTAAAAAGACAAGGAAGGACATCTATGGAAAGTTTGTCTCTCACTTTTGAGTCTTCCTTTTCCAGGAAATGCCTGTTATGAAAGCTTACGCAGCAACTAGAAAATGACACTGAATCCTTAGATTATCTTCTCTCTCCCCCCCCCCCCGTACGACAGATGGATACGTGACCCGACAACAGCGCGCTGACAAAACCGTGTTGATAAAACCACGACGTTGATAGTGTGCCGACAAAGGCGCGCTGACAAAAGAGCGTTGACAGAAGCGCCATTATGGTTAAGGTAAGGGTTAGGGTAAGAGTAAGGGTAAGGTTTAGGGTTAGGGTTAGGGTTAGGTTTAGGGTTAGGTTCAGGGTTAGGTTTAGGGTTATGTTCAGGGTTATGTTCAGGGTTAGGTTTAGGGTTAGGTTAGGGTTAGGTTTAGGGTTAGGTTTAGGGTTAGGTTTAGGGTTACCTTTAGGGTTAGGTTTACAGCGCGCTTCTGTCGGCACGCTGTTGTCGGCCCGCTTCTGTCCTCATTCTTTGGAGCAATTTCGAACTCGCGCTTTTGTCCCCACGGTTTTGTCGGTGCGCTGTTGTTGGGCGCACTTTTGTCGGTGAACCAGATGGATATCCATTTGGAAGGGTTACTAAGGGGCAGGAAATCATGTATGATAAAAATGTAGTCTGGTCTCTTGTTCTATTGTTCCACTTATATAAAATATGCTGTCTAGATAAAAGTTTCAGGCACTTGTTACTAGAAATGCTTATTTCCTATTATTGTATTATAGGAATCTAATGTATTACAGTATGTTCATTTGAACACAGCCGAATGGGTTTGATGTTTGTGCTTCTCAGAATCCATTCTGACTTGGTACACGTTCCCATTTCCAGCTTCCCCCTCTTCCTGATTTGAGAGCGGTGCTGGTGAGATACATTAGGATAATCAAAAACAGCTCTCACCCAAGGCTGCCTCTTATTTTCAAGTTATCCGGATGCTAATCTATTAAGAACATATTTGGCAGCTCTCCAACATCTATCTAACAAAGTTAAAATTAGATGGTATCTTCAAAACCAAGAACGCTAACCTAATCTGCGGCGAATAAGACAACCTTGTAAAAATGGAGGCATATTTAGACAAACTGTAAATAATGTTTGCATCCTTTGCTCCTTGATCGTTCTATTTATTTTTCCCCCTCCTGATTTGTTTCCCTTCCTTAACACTTTTTGAGTATTGTGGTAGTGGGCTGATCGGAACCAGATGGAGTCTGTTCAAACGTTCATGACTCGCCTTCATGGGGAACATATGCTCTTTGAATAAATGGGCTAGATTATTGGTAAACAGCAACTTAAAAACAAACAAAACTGGAATGACGAGGAGTCTTTTATCCCAAGAGAGTTAAGAGCTCTTTATCATACGAGTGAGATCAGCGCGTAAGAAGAAGAAGAGCTGGATGTGAAGAATTTGTATACCTGGGCCCACAGTAGGGTATGATAAATAATTAGCACTCTACATATCACCCAACTGGAGAAGAAGAAGAAAATCAGCAAAAATGGGTTGGGATTCATCCCAGCGGGTTTGGAAACCGTGCATACACCCCAAAGCAATTAATTTGCTACTTAACAATACCATATGATAGTTTCTTCGCCATGTTCCACATGAGAGAGAGAAAAAGAGAGAGAGAGAGAGAGGGAGAGGGAGAGGGAGAGGGAGAGGGAGGGAGAGAGAGAGAAAAGCAATAAGCCTGTTTCATACAAGAACTTTCCACACTCATTATTTTTGCACTGACATAAGGTGTTAGAAATGTTCAGAGAATGAGAAGTTCATATTGCATAGAATGTTCTGTGCACTCTATTGTGTAGCCCTAATAATAGCATTATAGCTGACAAGAAGACAATGACTTGCAATGCCCCGGGAAATCTGCACACAAGCTTTTAACATAGCCGCAACAAAATAAAAAGCGTTAGAACATGTCACCTGTGCTTAAGGTTGTTTTGTTTCCACGTGCTTTTGGCTACTTTGCTATTTTTATCATCGTAAAACCGGTGGGTGTGTATTACCCCCATATGCTGCGTTCTAATTCAAGCAGCGCATCATTGGTTTTTTTCACATTTTATTTCGTTCCATCATTATTGTTGACGTTTATGTGC
The DNA here is from genome assembly GCF_051295495.1 of Thamnophis sirtalis. NCBI lineage: Eukaryota > Metazoa > Chordata > Lepidosauria > Squamata > Natricidae > Thamnophis > Thamnophis sirtalis. Next base: position 49,988,764 of record NW_028261393.1, on the reverse strand, counting down.
ATCTGCAACTTTGGCTTATGTAAACCGTGACATCTTCTGATGCAGCGTTCTTGAGTTCCAAATATAATCCCCCCCCTTTTTAAATGTATCTTTCCAAAGCTTAACTTTTTGGGGCATTTTAGGAGGATGGTTGATCATCTTTGAATGAGAAGGAAAAGGAAGGGATGCTGACTATACTAGATTTCACTCTGTTCTCTGCATTTTACAGATTGTTAGTACCACCTCTCTATTTTATGTTCAAGTAGTGTTGGTCTCACTTTCTGGAGGAAATCCAATACAATCAGCCCATCCAAATATAGAATAGATAGTATTCATTATTGGCCAAGTGTGTTTGGACACAAAAGGAATTTGTCTTTGGTGCATATGCTCTCACTGTACACAAAGAAAAATAAAATAGAATACTTTCAGGAATCATAAGATACAACACTTTGTGATAGTCACAGGTTACTAATAAACAATCAACTCATACTAGGAAACAAATAAACAATATAAATTGTAAAGATACAAGTAGCATGGTTATAGTCATAAGTGGAAAGTGGGATGAGAAGAATAATAGTAATACAGTCTTAGTAAATATTGGACTGAATGTATCAACTCTGGCTGATACAACATGGAAGTGATTGAGACTTCGGGAAGAAAAATAGTAGAAAAATAGAATGATGATGTAGGCAGAATGAAAAATAACAGAACAACGCAGTTAGAAGGGACCTTGGAGGTCTTCTAGTCCAATCATCTGCTCAAGTAGGAAACCCTAACCATTTTAGACAGATGGCTTGGTGTCGAATCTCTTCTTAGAAACCTTTATTGATGGAGCATCTGCAACTTCTGAAGCTGGCAAATGGAATTAGTTGCGAAGTCATGTCCGACCCATCATGACCCCATGGACAATGTTTCTCCAGGCCTTCCTGTCCTCTACCACCTTCTGGAGTTCATTTAAGCTCACACCTACACAATTCCATTCTGGAGTTTTGACTGCTTGCTATTGACAAGCAATAAGGAAGTAAGGTATTTTTTGCATTGTTTTGATTTTGCAAGATAATTTGGAACAGAAAAGTGAAGATATTGCATATGCTACAATATGCACTATGATGCTTTCCATTTCCCAAATCTATGGAAATAATATGCTTGAAAAGCTGCCAATATGTTCTACCTGATTGTGAGACACAGGTTGAATAAAGGACATTTCACAGATTCTAGCATAGCTGGTTTGTTGGTTTGTTGGTTTACTGGATTTATATGCCGTCCTTCCTCCAAGGACTCAGGGCGGCGTACAACATAAAAGAAAACACATATTACAAAAATTAAAAGGGACATTAAATAAAGTATCCAAAAAACCCCAATTGATATTTACAATAAAATTTTAAAAATTAAATTAAAATTCCCAACCGAATTAATCCTATGTTTTATTAATTTATTAATAGCAGCTATTTCCTGTTTATTAATAGCAGCTATTTCCTGTTTGGTGTTTGTCTGCTTGCAAATCATCAAAGATCAACTATATCATGAAACAGCCCACTACCACAATTGGAATAGAAATCCTCCTCTATGAAAGGATTCGATTCCAGGTAAACATTGGCTGATTGTTTTTAACCAGATTGATTATCAGGTTAAAAAGGTCTAGCAGGATAATTCTGCTTAATACAGCCTAAAGGTCTTGTTTTTTTCTTATGTAAATTTTATGAAAGCGTGGAGGAGATAAATGAACAGAATAGCTTGGAAAATGTAGCCTTTTAAATGGTTTGTTGTTGTTGTTTTAACCATTTAGTTGTGTCTGACTCTTGGTGACTTTATAGGCAAAACTTCCCCATGTAGCCTGTCCAGCACAGCTTTTTCAGCTGTTGGGTGTTCAGATTTGTATCAGCTTTGATAGCATTAAGCCAGAGAGTCCCTTGCTTTCCCCTCCTTCTTGTTCCACTAACCATTCCTAGCATCATTGACTTCTCCAATGAATTTGCCTGCATAACATGGCCAAAGTAAATCAGACATAGTGTTATGATTTTGGCTTCCAGTGATGTGTTTGGTTTTAGGCAATTTAACACCTCAATGTTAGCTATTCTGGCTGTCTGTAGAACACACAATAATTTATGACAGCACCACAGTTCAAAGGCACCCATTTTTCCTTGAGCAGCCATTCTTAGTGTCCAACTCTCATACCCATGCATCATTATTTAATGCATGATGTTGTGTGTATAGTATTTAGTGAATAATAATATATTTAAATGCTTTAAGTTGATTCGTAGTAGGTTTCCAAAATGCTGTTACCATATTAATGGTCTGGCTTCTCTAAGAAGTTACTATCACTGAGAAGCTATATTTCTTCTCCAACTTAGATTTCAGTTCAACCCATTTTATGAGAATAGTAGAGAACTGAAATCAATAAAGGAAGAGCAGAGAAATAGGTCTGGATAAAACATGGAGATTCCAAGGCTATTGCAGCTTTTAGTCATTTGTAGATTTATTTATTCCACTTCTATAGCCAATATAATGAAAGATGTGTCATTCTATCATGCATAAGTGTATGACATCATGACACAAATGTTCATTGTCCTTATTGTCTCATTCCTAGTTGTCTTGTCAATATTTCAAAGGAAGTTCAAAACAATTTGATTCTTCAGTAATCAGAGTTTGTCATCCTTTGTTACTTTAGAACAGTGGTGTCAAACTCAATTTCATTGAGGGCCATGTCAGGGTTGTGGTTTGACCTCAGAGAGCCTGGGTGGGCATAGCAGCTCGACGTCACTCATGTCGGGGGTGCCAATGGCAGCCCGAGTGCTCTGCTAACAAAAATTGACTCCCGAGCTACATTTTCAGCTGTGACGGCTTCCTGCAACCCTCTGCCAGCATAAATGGAGCTCGAGAGGGCTGCCCACAGCCCCTGTGAGCTCCGTTTTCAGCTGCAACAGCATCCTGCAACCCTCTGCCAGTGAAAATGGAGCTTCAGAGGGTCGCGTGCAGCCCTTGCAAGTTCCGTTTTCACCAGCAGAGGCACTGTGGGCCAGTCCTTTGCTGTTTCCAGGACACCCACCCACCCCCTGAGCCTTGAGTTTGACACTCCTGCTTTTGAAGTCATTAAAAAATGCCGTATTTTTCTTCCCCTACTATTATATCTTATGTCACTGTTGGCTTTTAATTTCTGGAACCATTGACTCTTTTTATCTTCTCCTTCCCACCCTTCACTTCATCCTGCCAGAAGGGGAAAAATTAGTAACTGGCATCAAGGACTCCACTATAATTAATAATGACAACAGCAACAACAAGCCTAGATGGCTGCAGTGAGCTTGCCATGCTAAATATTTGCACCTTATGCTGATTTGGTGTTTATTTCTTCAACATCTATTGGAAGGAAAAACACAAAGGTTCTATAAGGCAGAGCATGTTAGAAGGTCCAAATTAGAAAGGTTAAAAACTCCTTTTCAACAGCCCCAGAAGAAGAAGAAAATAGATGTCATCTACAACATACAGCATAAGGACTATAACAACCAATATGTAGAAGAAACAGGGAAAAGACTAGTAGCTCACATCCATGAACACCAACTAGAGGTCTGAAGACATGATGAAAATTACTTAACTTTACAAAACATGGGCAAGCATAATTTCAACTGGGAAACTGTGACCATCCTAGACCAAGCCAAGTCCAAAAATGCCAGAGAATTCCTGGAGGCCTGGCATTCAGACAAATTGGCCATCAACAGGCACATAGAGATAAACAAGGCTACATATCACTCAAAAGACTCAATCAAAGAGTCCATGTCAATATTCAGGGAGTTGAAGGAGGCTTTCAACATATCTTTGTATCACTATTCCATCATCAGATATAATATCTCCTGGAATAGCTTATGTGGCTATAGCAACTTTGTACCACTAAACCACTGATGTTGTATTTGTCACCACAACAGCATTTTGAAGAAGAAACTTTCAAGGTGCTGAGATTCTTTTTAACAGAGAGGGAGAACACGGAAATCATTCAATGAGCTGGACAGTAGCTTCAAATATATATGGTCATGGATAGGACCTATATCTCCTATATGTCTATGAAGACTCTCAGTCATCCAGGTCATGGTTGTCCCAAAGGTGCTTTTTCCGGTTCACCCACAATACCGCGAAGCCCTTATCCGTGCCGATATAAGCGCGGAGGGCAAATCCGCACCTTCCGAAGCACTCAGCACCCTAAACCTAACCCTAAACCTAACCCTAAACCTAACCCTAACCCTAAACCTAAACCTAACCCTAAACCTAACCCTAAACCTAACCCTAAACCTAACCCTAACCCTAACCCTAACCCTAAACCTAACCCAAACCTAACCCTAACCTAACCCTAAACCTAACCCTAAACCTAACCCTAAACCTAACCCTAAACCTAACCCTAAACCAAACCCCTAAACCTAATCCTAACCCTTACCTTAATTTAAATTGGCTTTCTGCCGCCACGCTGTTTTAAAGCGCCCTTCTGTCACCGCGCTGTTGTCGCCACGGTGATGACGTCGCGGTGATGATGTCATGGCTTTAGCGACATGGTTTTGTCGCCGCTATTTTGACGAGTGCGGTTTTGTCGTGCCACGGCTTTTTCCAAGGGGCAACTGGGCTTTCTGGTTTTGCTTTGAAGACGTTTCGTTTCTCATCCAAGAAGAATGAAGAAGTTTTTGGATGAGAAGTGAAACGTCTTCAGAGAAAAAGAAAAAGTGTATTAACCATTTGGCAACTACATACTGATGAAGATATTTGTCCTTGATACAGCTAGAACTGCTGTCTTTGAGTAAGGATATAGAATGATACTCAATATACAGAGATGCAAGTCAGAGCTTGTAGGTAAGTCTGAGTTTTTATGTCATTGATTAATTTTCTCTTAATGTTGTGGATGCTAATGAAGAAAGAAAATGAGCTATTTAATTATATTATTTATTTCCCAGAATAAAATAAGGATTGATTTTTAATATTTGGTTCCATTACATTTCACAGCCAATGAGTTTAAAGAGATATATGCCACTTAATTTCAGGTGTCCAACTGAATGATTTAGTTTCTTGTAACTCTAATGATCAATTTAATAAATCAATAATGCTGTAAAGTATAAAGATAAATTATTACAAATGAGGGCAATAAAGAAGATATTCCTCTTTAATAGAAACAAAAATAAGAGTGAAGATGAATTGGTCAATTCGCCGCTTCCAGGAGAAAGAGCAGAGAAGACAGGTAACATTTAGAAAGCAATTTTTTTTCACTTTTCACAAGTCCTTTTGTTTTCCACTTTTTGTGATCTCCTTAATCTTCGTGATTAAGTTGGAAAGTTAAGATCTTGGTAGAAATATAAATGCAAACCAGATTTGGTAACAGGAAGTCCAGATTTAAGTATGTAAGCATAATAATGTGCTTCATTAATCCTACAATCGTACTCATGTTTATTTAATTTATCTAGAAAATTTACATAGTGATCTTAGCAGCGCATGATAAAACAGAGCAATTTCTGTTTCTTCTCAGAAGTCACCAAACCAACCATACTATTGAGCAGTTGTAGAAAAAACAATTGAATGAGACATATTCCTAGGTAAATATCTAAGAGAGGACAGCCTAACTATAGCAAATTGGTAACCAGCATTTCTTTGAGAGTGGGAGCTAGTTAATATTAAAGACATTATAGGAAAAAAAGCTGTGAAAAGCCATCAAAATAGTATGTTCAATGATCAACACATGTTTCAAACCCAGCTTGGAAGGACAATAGAATAGAATAGAATAGAATAGAATAGTCAGAAGGGACTTTGGAGGTCTTCTAGTCCAACCCCCTGCTTAGGCAGGAAACCCTATACCACTACAGACAAATGGTTATCCAACATTTTCTTTAAAAAATTCCAGTTTTGGAGCATTCACAATTTCTGGAGTCAAGTTGTTCCACTGATTAATTGTTCTAACTGTCAGGATAAAGAACAAGATAAACAGGATAAAGTATAAATAAACTGAAACCAAAATTTTGACAGGCTTCAGCCAGCTGAACTCCCCCCCCCCAAGGAAATATATGTCCATAAGAAAATCTACCCATATAGCAATAGCACTTAGACTTATATACCACTTCACAGTGCCTTTACAGCCCTCTCTAAGAGTCAGCATCCTGCCCCCAACAATCTGGGGCCTCATTTTACTGACCATGGAAGGATGGAAGGCTGAGTCAACCTTGAGCCTAGTGAGATTCAAACTGCCAAATTGCAGGCAGCCAGCAGGCAGCAGAGGTAGCCTGCAGTACTACATTTTAACCACTGCACCACCACAGCTCATACATATGAATGACCATCAAGCATTCTCAATGCATTTTACATTTTACAATGTTTAAGTTTATTTTCATAGGCATTGCATTTTATTTTTAATGCTTTAGACTTTAATACTAGATCATAATCATTCTTGATAGGGGGGGACAGCCTGGTATATAACATAATTATAATCCTGCAACTTATTTTCACTATCTGACATATATTCCTGTCTTTAAATATGAGAAAAGGTTGTTTTATGCAATCTCAAGACTAGAAGACATCCCACTGGCCTCCAATTTTACTAAAAATCAGAATTATTCTTAAGATTGGTATGGTATGTTAAGAATTTGCAAATACTACAAAGTTACTAAGGACAAAGGTTTTATTTCTAGGATTAATAAAAAATATATCAGAATGAGCTGTTTGATTTTGCTTGTAAAATCTAGCCATAATGATAGAAGAAATTCACAAAGCTATCTAGCATTTCTCACTCCATTAATTTATAATAATTTCCAACAAAGCATTAATTAAAAATCAAAATTCTATTTTACATAAAAGTCAGGGGCAACTAAAAGCTTCAGTAAAGGTGAAAAAATTACTATTTCTGAAACTTTCCTAAAAGTTTTTCTTTCTAGACAAAATAATATATAGCTAGACAACTGAATTATTTAGCTCTCCATAATTCAAATATTTTTTTAAAGAAGCATATTTGCTTTGAGTATATATGTTTACACCCAAAATTATAGAGGTATAATTTTTAACAAATCCAGAAGTAGGATAATAACATTGAACCTCATAAAATTCTAGAAGGAAGAGTGTTATTAAGGATGACAAACAGGTCAATGATAAATGTGAGGAAGGAGAGTGAAATAATTTAGTTAGGATATCATTTATCCTTCATTTGTTTTGTCATTACTTTATCACGGAAGCTCTGACAGCTGAACTAATTACAGAAAAGCTCATTTCGGTGTGAAACATTCAGAGTCCTCTTTGAAAATATTGTCCACCATGAAAGGCTCGTGCATATAAACAGGATAGAGTCGTGGTTTAAAAGCTCTGCCTTTCAAATCAGACCATGAAAATATATTTTCCTGCCTAAATGGAAGAGTAATGCATTTTGAAGAAACCAATGAAAGAAATATTTGTAAGTCAGGTTGAACTGTGATGCTTTGCTTGTTTGCTTGTTATCAATTAGGGTTGTGTACTAATTTATAGATCTTTTAAGTTTGATATCCCCCAATACATGAAGAAGGGACACGGTGGCTCAGAGGCTAACATGCTGAGCTTGTCAGTCAGAAGGTTGGCAGTTCAGAGGTGCGAATCCGTAGCGCCATCTAATGGGGTGAGCTCCCGTTACTTGTCCCAGCTTCTGCCAACCTAGCAGTTCAAAAGCACATAAAAAATGCAAGTAGAAAAATAGGAACCACTTTGGTGGGAAGGTAACAGTGTTCCATGCACCTTTGGTATTTAGTCATGCTGGCCACATGACCACGGAGACGTCTTCGGACAGTGCTGGCTCTTTGGCTTTGAAACGGAGATGAGCACTGTCCCTAGAGCCGGAAATCACTAGCAAACATGTGCAGGGGAACCCTTCCCTTTAATATATGAAGATCACACAAAACAAGGTGTTAAACAATCTGATGAAGACTCTAAGAGCATTTGTAAATTTACAAGTGGCCCTCACCTTACAAAAGTGCATTTAGTGACTATTCAAAATTACGAAGGCACTGAGAAAAGTGACTTATCATCACTTTTCATAGTTACAGTACAACCTTTTCAGCATTCCCATGATAGCAATAGCAATAGCAGTTAGACTTATATACTGCTTCATAGGGCTTTCAGCCCTCTCTAAGTGGTTTACAGAGTCAGCATATCGCCTCCACAGTCTGGGTCCTCATTTCACCCACCTCGGAAGGATGGAAGGCTGAGTCAACCTTGAGCCAGTGAGATTTGAACCGCCGAACTGCAGATAGCAGTCAGCTGAAGTGGCCTGCAGTACTGCACTCTAACCACTGCGCCACCTCGGCTCTTTTTTTTTTTTTTTGATCACATGATCAAAATTCAGGCGCTTGGCAACTGTTCCTATTTATGACGATTGCTATATCCCAAGGTCATGTGATCATCTTTTGTGACCTTCCGACAAGCAAAGTCGATGGAGAAGAGATTCATTTAACAACCGGGTTACTGAGCTTGTCAACTGCAGTGATGCACTTAACAACTGAGGAAAGAAAGATTGTAAAATGAAGCAAAACTCACTTAGCAAATGTCTCATTTAATGAAAGAAATGTGGGGCTCTATCGTGGTCGAAACTCAAGGACTAGTTGTATTTATGTGAAAAACGTTTGCAGGAACTGGGTATGTCTACTTTAATGAGAAGAAGGACTAGGGGTGACATGATAGCTGTGTTCCAATATCTCAGGGGCTGCCACAAAGAAGAGAGAGTCAAACTATTCTCCAAAGCACCTGAGGGTAGAACAAGAAGCAATGGGTGGAAGGAGAGAAGCAACTTAGAACTAAGGAGAAATTTTCTGACAGTTAGAACAATTAACCAGTGAACAACTTGCCTCCAGAAGTTGTGAATTTTCCAACACTGGAAGTTTTTAAATGATGTTGGATAACCATTTGTCTGAAGTTGTGTTTGGATTTCCTGCCTAAGCAAGGGGTTGGACTAGAAGACCTCCAAGGTCCCTTCCAATTCTGTCATTCTATTCTATTTTATTTTAATTTTTTTGTATTCTATCTTTATTAATTTTACAAATAACTCAGAATGGGGTTGCAACGATACCGAAGGTCAGTGAAAGATACAGAAAGCTCTAATCATGATTAAAAAGTCCTTGAGGAAAGTATTGATCAATTAACTATATGGTTTTTTTTTACAAAAAGGTATTATTCCCTTTGAATTATTACTCATTCTATTCTTGGGCATCTTCAGGCGCAAGGATTCTCTGATTAAACAGGATAATGTTGCCTGATTTATAACACTTTCCATTATGATGTCACAGCTAATGCTCCTTATTCCATACTTAGCCCAATCTTCTCTTCATTATCTCCTTAAAAAACAAGACATATTCATCAGATGCCAGAGAGAGAGACAGGGAGAGGGGGGGGAAGAGAGAGAGAGAGAGAGAGAGAGAGAGAGAGAGAGAGAGAGAGAGAGAGAGAGAGAGAGAGAGAGAGGAGGGAGGGAGGGAGGGAGGGAGGAAGGGAGAGAGAGAGAGAGAGAGAGACAGAGACAGAGAGACAGAGACAGAGACAGAGACAGAGACAGAGACAGAGACAGAGACAGAGACAGAGACAGAGTCGTTTTCTTGAATTGTTAAAACACCAGACTCTATTTTCCCAGGTATACCTGGGTGCTTGGGAAATTGTTCCTGGCTGTCTCCATATGTAGGTGTATAGACAATCACCTTGTTTAAGCAGTAATGATTCCCCAAACACCTACGTGCTATTTATTCACATGCAGCAAATCCTGCAAAAGCAAAGTGTTTTCTCTGCAGTAGGAATATCAGAGATGCTGCACATATAAGAATATAAGTGTGGGTGCACATGTGTACATGCCCTAAGTGTACACACACGTGTAGTGGTGGGATTCAAAAATGTTAGCAACCAGTTGTCTACGCCCAGTTGTTGGGTGGCTGTGGCCTAATCAGCCTCTTGCGCCGTGTGTGTGTGTGTGTGTGTGTGCGCGCGCGCACGTGTGTGTGTTTGCCCTCCCCAGGCTCCAGAGGCTTTCCTTGAGCCTCTAAGAGGGCAAAAACGGCCTCTCCTAAAGCCAGAAAAGGGCCCGTTTCAGGACTTCTGGAACTTCCAGAAGGCCCATTTGTTGCCCTCCCAGATCCTCCGCACAGGCCCCGTATTTATCCAGCATGATGAATGGGCTGCGTGCAGATTCCTGGGAGGGGCGGGGCAGGGTGGGAGGAGCCAGCCCATCTTGGTAGCAATTAGTTTGGTGAACCAGATGCAAAATTAGCAACCGGTTCGCCCAAACTGGACCAAGCCGGCTGAATCCCACCTGTGCACCCATGCAGCATACAGTTCAGAAAATGCAGGAAAAAAATCCTTTTACTGAGATGATGGATCTGTTCGCGACACAGCAGAATCAACATTGATCATCATCAGTTGTGGGTTTCAAAATTTTTTAGAACCTCTTCTGTAGGTGTGGCCTGCTTTGTGGGAGTGGCTTGCCTGCCATGTGACTGGGTAGGAGTGGCTTGCTGGCCATGTGACTGGGTGGGAGTGGCTTGCTAGCCATGTGACTGGGTGGGTGTGGCCAACTTGTAAAATGTGGTGAAACTCACTTAACAACACTCTTGCTTAGCAACCAAAATGTTGGCTCAGAAACTCTGGCATTTGAAGCACGCAAGTCTTAAAGCTGTCAAGCTGCAAGACCCTTGCACCCCTAACCCTTTAGGGAAAAAAAACAACCCAGATGTTCTAGCTAGGAGAACGCCGGCAGAGAAACGGAGGCGAGCCAGGACTTCAAGTCAGCTAACAGTTTATTTCTAACAGGTTGCCTAACGTGGCACTTCACATTTCACGCGTATTAGCTAACTGGCAAGAGCTAAGCCCTGTTTGACAGCTCTTTATATACCCCAGCTGTCAAACAGGTAACCAATTAATAACAAGGACACGCCCCCCCTAGCCAAACAGACCAGAGAGGAAACTGTAGTACACAACACCAAGGGTGTTTCAAACTTGACATCTTTAAGACTTGTGGACTTCAACTCCCAGAATTCCTCCTCTCACTCTTCATCTTCATGATGTGCGGACAGGTGGGGGGAGGGAGCTGGAACCGGTTCTAAATGGCACTGTAGATTTGTGAAATCTCTTCTATAGAAGAGGTTAGAACTGGCAGGAACCCATCCCTGATCATCATCCAGGGGTTCGGGGTTCTTCTCCAAGTTTTGAAAACGTTTTTTACGAGAGCCTTTTCCCTTGAACCAACCTTGAATTCTGTCAAAGTCGATTTGAAGAATTTTGTCCCTGCCTTGCATTTCTACTAGCACATTATGTACCATTTGCATGCGGAAAGAAGTTATCTCTGTATATCATTAACATACGGTTTCTACAAAAAGGCTGCCATACACAGGGGGACCTAGAAGGAAATTTCATTTGATTCTACCAAGGCCAAACCTGCCACAAGAAGAAATTTGCCCTCTGGAAATTTCCATAGAAGCTCAAGATCAATGGGTTACTTTAGATAAAATCTCAGACATTAATATCTGAAAACTAAGAGAAAATTTTATTTTGCTTGGTTTTGGGGTTTTCCTTCCTTCAACCTCCGTTTTGACCTAAGAGATCTTTTACTGCCATTCTATGCCATCATGTTTATGCTCAGTATGCTGAGCTTTACCGCCTGAGAAGAATTTCAGGGAAAATAAAAAGTGGTTTGAAATATTACAAATATTTTTTTTTAATGGGAGAAAGCTGATTCTTATTTTCCTCCAAGTGAATATGGAGTTCCTTCTGAATTAAACATTTTAAATGTTGTTGATTCTTGTTTAAATCTATACGGTGATGAGCTTCAGAAAAGGTAAAATACCAGTAGCACTTAGACTTATATACCACTTCATAGTGCTTTTACAGCCCTCTCTAAGCAGTTTACAGAGTCAGCCTCTTTCCCCCGACAATCTGGCTCCTCATTTTACCCACCTTGGAAGGAAGGAAGGCTGAGTCAACCTTGAGCCAGTGAGAATCGAACTGCAGGCAGCCGGCAGAATTAGCCTGCAGTACTGCATTCTAACCACTGCGCCACCACAGCTCTAGCTATCTTACAGTGTGTGAATTGACAGTTAGAGTCAAAACCATGAGAAGAATGGTGAGCCGAGGTGGCGCAGTGGTTAGGGTGCAGTACTGCAGGCCACTTCAGCTGACTGTTATCTGCAGTTCAGAGGTTCTAATCTCACCGGCTCAAGGTCACTCAGCCTTCCATCCTTCCGAGGTGGGTGAAATGAGGACCCAGACTGTGGGGGCGATATGCTGACTCTGTAAACCGCTTAGAGAGGGCTGAAAGCCCTATGAAGCGGTATATAAGTCTAACTGCTATTGCTAAGTCTAACTGCTAAGAAATGCCACTCCACTCTCCCTGGAACAGACCCCATTTCAGTCTCAGATATGATCAGAGGTGGGTGTCACATCATGTAACAACTGGTTTGCCCAGCACTGGAAATGCGAGCAGGCGCACATGTGCACAGCTCTAAAAACATGGTGATGTAGGATGAAATAGCGGGCCCACCCACCAGTCGAACCAGTTCGCCTGAACCGGTCCAAACCAACAGCAGGTCACACTGGATATGATCCTCTCTAGATCAGCGGTGGGATGCACTTACTTTCCCGTAATGCTCACACATTTCGCATTATTAAGAGCCAAGGTGGCGCAGTGGTTAAATGCAGCACTGCAGGCTACTGCTAGATCAGCAGGTCAGCGGTTCAAATCTCACCGGCTCAGGGTTGACTCAGCCTTCCATCCTTCCGAGGTGGGTAAAATGAGGACCCAGATTGTTGGGGGCAATATGCTGACTCTCTGTAAACCGCTTAGAGAGACCTGAAAGGCCTATGAAGCGGTATATAAGTCTACTGCTATTGCTATTGCTATTATGTCTGGCGGGGGGCAGAGCCTCCCACAGCCGCTGCTACCAGTTTGCCCAAGCCGGAGAGAATCAGCTGAATGCCACCTCTGTTCTAGATCTCCAGAAGGTAAGGAGAGACAGGTGAGAGGTGATTTCAGACAAGCAAGATTGACGTCAGCTCTTCAAAGTAGACCAGACTAGGAAAGCAAAGTTAAAAATGTCTGGTGCCAAAAAGAGAAAAAGTCTGTGTGTGGGGGGGGGGGGGGAATAATCTTATTATATTTTTAAGTAACATCCCTTGTAAACAGCACCTGATTGAATGGAAATCACCCATGACATCTAATGCATAAAGCAAAGGAGAGATTTTCTCAAGACTGCAGCCAACAGAGAAAAGTTAGATTCATTTTCCAGGCCTGTTGCACTTCCAGTAATTATCAGAATGTCCAGCTGGTGTTATTTGCATTTTAAAATAATAATAATAAAAAACCTTGCATGCTTAAGTGCAAAAGACACATTTAATCTCACATCTATATTGCCCCTTTGTTGCGTTCTCCACCACTCTCTCTATGCATATTTTATGTGTCTAGGTAAGTTATTTTGGGGCACCATGAAGTAACCTCCTTGGGTGGTTATTGCTGCGTGGCCAAGCTTTGCTATCAGCCAAATCGACAAAGTAATTTTATACGGATAATGTATTTTTGTTGGTGATTTTGTTTCTTTGCTATCTGCTTAGCAAATTGCATGAGTATCATTGAAATGACCTGGCTCAGAGTTAGCTGTTTAGCGCTAAAAGCTGTGCACTGGCAAACTCCATTCTCATTGATAATCCAACCACCAGTGCCATCCTTCCAGGATGTTGCTTGTGGCATAAATGCCATCACTGTCAGCTCAATTACGAAGCCACGAAGAAGCATCCTTCTTCCAAGCCATATGTAGAAAGTGTCATACACGAAAGCTCACAGACAGGGCAATACTGGGGAACAAACAAGAAGAAAGCCAAGTCTTGAGATATTTCATGGTTTGCCCTGATGAATGCACACAAAGAAATGTTCTCCCCAAAGGAATTTGAGAACACTGGCATTCAAACAACCACCACTAAACTTTGTAGTGTGAGAATAATAAATGTTACCAGATCCTCCTTTCTCCCAAGCTTTCAGTTTCCTTTTGGTAGGTAGGTAGGTAGGTAGGTAGGTAGGTAGGTAGGTAGGTAGGAAGGAAGGAAGGAAGGAAGGAAGGAAGGAAGGAAGGAAGGTTCTTAATAAGTAAACACTACTCTGAGATGAATTCGTACAGCCCAGGTTTGAAATCCTCTTACCTTTGCTACCAGTTCAGAACTGGGAGCGTGAACTCATGTGCTTCACTCCTGCACGGTGCTTCTGCGCATGTGCAGAGCATCCGTGATGATGTCTGGGCAGGTCGGTGGAGCCTCCCATTGCCTCCAGCACCGGTTCGCTCGAACCAGGGCAAACCAGCAGAATACCACCTCTAGTACAGTCAGATCAATGGTGGAATTCAAAAATTTTCACTACTGGTTCTGTGGGCGTGGTGTGGCTTGGTGGGCCTGGCTGGGGAAGGATACTGTAAAATCTATGTTTCCTCCCCACTCCAGGCAAAGGTTACTGCAAAATCCCCATTGCCTCCCGATCAGCTGGGACTCTGGAGGCAGAGAATAGATGGGGATGGGGCCAGTCAGAGCTGGTATTTACCAGGTCTCCAAACTACTCAAAATTTCCGCTACCGTTTCTTCAGAACCGGTCAGAATCTGCTGAATACCACCTCTGAGCCAGATGTTATAACTTAGGGCTTTAATTAACTCTGAGTTGATTATTTTATTGTTATAAAGCCATTCCTTTCCTTTCATCTCTTCTCATCTCCTCCCTTTCCTTTCCTCTTTCCTTTCCTTTCCTCTTTCCCTATTCCTTTTTCCTTTCCTCTCCTTTCCTCTGTCCTTTCCTCTTTTTTTCCTCTCCTCTCCCCTCCTTACTTCTTTCCTTCCCTTCCCCCTTCCCCTTCTCTCTACCCTTTCCCTCATAAATTAGGATTCTCAGTTCATTTCATGCATGTCTCCATATACAACAATAAAACAAATAGATGTCATAGATCCTGTCTAAAAGGGAAAGAACTTCATGTAATAAGATTGTCCTTACAATATACCAGTTCCTTTTGCCAACAGACGACAGTGCCAAAAGGAATGGCAGCTCCTACCCGCTTAACAATCTGCTTCTCTTCATGCTAGAAGCACTTATTTAATATGAAGGAATGTTTAGGTACTCAATGTAGCCAACACATCAAGGCTTTCTCTTAGATTACTCCTACTGCAGCCAAGACTCCAAGGACTACAGAAGACTCAGCAGCTTATTCTTCTTTCTGGTTGTAATCCTAATCGTTCCCTGAATTTCAGGGAATTTCTGATTGTTCTTGTCTATCAGAAGGAATTGCAAGTCAAAAGAGGAAAAAGAGAATACACGCTTCTACAATAAGTGGAAGAGGGGAATAAATTGGCTCGCATTAAATCTGAAATCACATGGCTTCATACATTTAGAGTCTAAATGCAGGAATTGTAACCGGGTTCATCTCTGAAAGCTAGAGTTTTGCAAATGTTACAATTAAATATCGCCGTTTCCCCAGCTTTTTTTAAAGTCGCAAATGTGTACGTTTGGGGAAATAGCGCATATATTTCACAAAATAAGGCAACCTCGTTTAATACAAGGGACAATTGCTTGGGGAAAATGTGAATCATAAGAAAAATCGGTCATTAGTTCTGCATATATTTTCCAGTTAAGGTTTTTTCTTTCTTTCTTTCTTTCTTTCTTTCTTTCTTTCTTTCTTTCTTTCTTTCTTTCTTTCTTGCTTGCTTGCTTGCTTGCTTGCTTGCTTTCTTTCTTTCTTTCTTTCTTTCTTTCTTTCTTTCTTTCTTTCCTTCCTTCCTTCCTTCCTTCCTTCTTTCTTTCTTTCTTTCTTTCTTTCTTTCTTTCTTTCTTTCAATCATATCCAACTCTGCAAGTTTTCTTGGTATGGTTTTTCAGAAGTGTTTTGCTTCTTAGGGCTGAGAGAAAGTGACTGGCCCAAGGTCACTTTGCTGGTTTTGTCCCTAGGGCCAGACTTGAACTCACTGTCTCCTGGTTTCTAGCCTTAACCACTACTCCAAACTGGCTCTTATTCTCCGGTAACTTTATTTTAAAAAGAAAAAAATACCGGCATTTAACTATTTTATTTATTTATTTGTTTGTTTGTTTGTTTGTTTGTTTGTCAAACACATGCAAGGTAACAGGTTTAGGTATGACATAAGCATCAATAAAGGAAGTAGATACAGATAAATGGGGACAGTAGGACAGGGGCAGTAAGCATGCTGGTGCGCTTATCCACGCCCCAAAGGTGGGTTCCTACCAGTTCGCACCTATTTGGTAGAACCGGTTCATCAAATCTATCGAACCGGTTCGAAGAGGTTCCACCAGTGGACCCGGAAAGCAGGCCACACCTACCAAAGAGGTTCCAAAATTTTTTGAAACCCACCACTGGCACGCCCCCTTAACGGACCTCTTAGGAATGGGATGAGCTCCATGGTAGACAGTTGAAGGTTGAAGCTGTGGGGGGTTTGAGGATGTAACCACGGAGTCAGGTAGAGCATTCCAGGCGTTGACCACTCTGTTGCTGAAGTCGTATTTTCTGCAATCGAGTTTGAAGCGGTGTACCTTGAGTTTGTATCGATCGTTTGCCCGTGCATTATTGTGGTTGAAGCTGAAAACGTCGTTGACAGGTGAGACGTTGTAGCAGACAATTCTGTGTACTACGCTGAGGTCAGACCACAGGTAGCACAGTTCCAGATTGTTTAAAATCTATATGTTTAAATATGGTTTGTAGGCATATAGTTTCCACCCCAAAGAAGCAAGTCAGTAAAATTCAGCTTGGAAACCACAGGTAATCCTTGTTTAAAGAAAAGAGCTGGGACCAGCAACTTGGTTGTTAAAGGAAAAGCTGGCTTTTTGTGCCTCATCTCACATACAGGTGAAAAAAAATGCAAGAAGCATTTCATGGAGATATAAATTGAATATATTATAGCACACAACATCTGCTTGATGTTCAGTAACAGTCAGATTGCCTAATAATAATAAATTTTGAATGCTCACCTACTGTTCCTGTTTCCCATCCAAGTCTCTCCTCTCCTGATATGTCCCAGCTAAAGAGGAGTGCTTCCTCGAGGGGACCATGGATTAAAAACTCAAATGAAGCTTTGCTGCTCTCTATATTCTACACCTTTTGCAGGATGCCTCTGAATTTGGATGAGCTTCTTCTGCTGGGCCTAATAAGTTTGTCAAGTCGCCAGTTTTATTTTCTGCAAACGATTGTTTTAGTTGGCTTCCCTTTCTGAATCCTTTCTCTGGCCAGTTGGAAAAGCCGAAGCTTGCTGGATGGGGTTGATGAGTCTCTGGGTGAGAAAGGGAGAAGCTGATTGTGTAATTTTCAGAATGTGTGCAGGGCTGCCCAAACACAAGCCTCTATTACAACTAAGCACGAACATGTGTCCAAAGCACAAGGGAGACCAACCCGCTAAAGGGAGCAGGTGTGAGTACGAGGATCCAGCAGTAGCTAAACTAGGACAGCTGAAATGAAGTTTGCTTCCAACTCTCTTTCCAAAAACTCTCAACTCCATCAACAGAATTGCCGAGAAGGTTTTGATATAAAACGCACAGATTACCAATCATCCCTTCTTCGTGATGTCTGTTCTCCAAAAGAAATGTTCTGACCTAGACTTCCTGAGACAGTAAAAAGCACACACACAGTCCCCAAAACCCTCCTTTTATTTCCACGGCTCTGAATTATGTTCATTCGCGCCCTGTAATGAGTCACAAATAGTTTGCAAAGAGTCCGACAGAAGTCTGCCACAGTCCTTCGGGATAAGGCTGATAAGTACCCAACTTTACCTCCCTTGAAACGCTGCCAAAGACCTAATTGGCAATTAGCTTTGCAAGGCCACATGGAGCACAGAGTCAAAACAGAGCTTCAGAATTTGAACCAACTAGAACAAACAAAGTTGCTTCTTGCAAAGGCTTACATTTGATGTCTTATGGGAGGGGCCAATCATCTCCAAGCCTTAGTCCCAAGTTGTTCCTTTTGGCTTAACTGTTCCTGCCTTCTGGCAGCCATCTGGCAGCATGCACACACTGGGAATAGGCTCCCCTTGTTCCCCTGCCTCACTGATGTCCAGCTCTGGAGACTCTAGAGGCAGCACATAACTCCCAGATGGCCCTGGCCCCCTCTCTGCCCTAGTCTGAGCCTTCACCATACTCCAGGACTGGCCCATATTCCACTCCAATCTACTCACTGTCTGAATCTGATGCCAGCTCTGCAGGCCACCAGCAGACCTCAACAAGAAGAGACCAACAGGACCAACCAAACATTTTAAATAACAAATTAGAATTTTTTTCCCATTGGCTCTGCACACACAAGGTTAACATGGAGGTCTACAGATTGGTGAAAACTTTGAGCTTCTCTAAGTTACACGTACAAATTAAAAGAAAAAAAAGGGGGTTGGTTGGTTAGAAGAAGTTATCTCCATACATTGGCCTGAAAATGTCATGTTTCATGTAAAGCCAGATGAGAAAATCCCATATGATTCAGCCATAACGGAAAGGTGCAAAAGCAGATGAGGATTACAGCAACGACAAAATGCTGCATTTTTAATGGGCTGGAAATGGGTTACATTTTGCAAAGGAGAGGATGAAAAAAGAATCAAGGCTTTGTAATGTAAGATTTTCTAAACTCTTGTAAATCTTCTATAAGAAGGAGTACTTTTTTTTAAAAAAAGAGCATTTTGCTCTGTTTATTAGCCTTACAAAGGTATTAGTCTTACATTAGTCTTACAAAGACTTTGCTGAGGGGGAGGGGATGTGGGATTGGCGAGGAGGGAGGGAAGGGGAAAGGTATATAATTGTGAAACTTATTAAAACTTTTAATAAAAAAAACTAAAAATAAATAAAGTGATTGGGCATGCACGGGGCAAACCAGTGGCAAGCCAGAGCTCATGGACTAACTTTCAAATACTATAGGAAAAAATATATATAATAAACATGTGTACAGGCTTACTTATAGAACTTAAGAGTTTTATAAGTGGTAGGCACCAGCCCAGAAAAACCTAAGTGAGTTAAGGCTAAACTGAATTCTACAATAGGAATGGATTTCGACTGGGTGGCTAGCAGAATACACCTGCTGCAAAGCAGATGCTTGATGGAGGGCAGGCCTCATTGTATTCCAATCCATAAATTCCAGGTTGGAAGCAGCATTTCACAGCTGGCGGCTGAAGAGAGCAAAAAAGCCCATTTGGTTGTGCTGGCATATCACCCTGTGTTATATTTGTCAACAAATGTGTTTCATGATCCGTCATTAACATTCTGATTGATTGGCCTGCTACCCTGGCACACGCTGCTCTTTTTTTCCTTTCTCTTCATCTCTCCAATCTACAGGGCTATTCTCTGAAATGTGTTTGAAGAATGACTGGCACTAGGAGGTGACTGGCAAAAGGAGGTGATTGGCAAAAAAATAATAATCAGTAATGTTCATTTGAGAGAAACATGAGTCTCTTGTTCTATATACCTGGCTTAGAGAACCAAAGGTGTTTTTTTTTCCGAAAGGCAACTATAGACTCTCTTTGTTTTCTTGAAGGTGGTTTCCTTGTCCTCCAAGAAGCTTCTTCAGTTTAGTTCAGTTCAGTTCCAGAACTCAAGAAGCTTCTTGGATGAGAAGCAAATCATCTTCATGGGGGCGGGAGGGGGGAGAGAAGAGAACCCAAGAAAATCTATTTGCCTCTTGAAAAAGCATCTTTGAGACAACCATGACCTGGATGATTAAGAATCTCCATAGATATCTGACTTAGAGAATCTTATGGTGGTGGGGTTTTTTCATAATATTTATAGAATAGAATAGAATAGAATAGAATAGAATAGAATAGAATAGAATAGAATAGAATAGAATAGGATAGGATAGGATAGGATAGAATGGAATGGAATGGAATGGAATGAGATGGAATGGAATGGAATGGAATGGAATGGAATAGAATAGAATAGAATAGAATAGAATAGAATAGAATAGAGCAGAGCAGAGCAGAGCAGAGCAGAGCAGAGGAGTGAAGTAGAGAGTAGAGTAGAATAGAATAGAATAGAATAGAGCAGTGGAGTGAAGTAGAGTAGAGTAGAGTAGAGTAGAGTAGAATAGAATAGAATAGAGGAGAGCAGTGGAGTGGAGTGGAGTGAAATAGAATAGAATAGAATAGAATAGAATAGAATAGAATAGAATAGAATTCTTTATTGGCCAAGTGTGATTGGACACAGAAGGAATTTGTCTTTGGTGCTTATGCTCTCAGTGTACATAAAAAGACAAGATACATTCGTCAAGAATCCTAAGGTACAACACGTAATGATAGTCATAGGGTACAAATAAACAATCAGGAAACAATCAATATCAATATACACTATATTGCCAAAAGTATTCGCTCACCCACCCACATAATCAGAAGCAGTTGTGAGCGAATACTTTTGGCAATATAGTGTAAATTGTAAGGATACAAGCAACAAAACTACAGTCCTGCAGTCCTAAGTGGGAGGAGATGGGTGGTAGGAATGATGAGAAGAGTAATAGTAACAATAGTAAATGCATCCTTTGTGAACAGTTTGACAGTGGTGAGGGAATTAGTTGTTTAGCAGAGTGATGGTGTTCGGGGAAAAACTGTCCTTGTGTCTAGTTGTTCTGGTATGCAGTGCTCTACAGCGTCATTTTGAGGGTGAGGGTTGTAACTATCTATGTCCAGGATGCAAGGGGTCCGTAAATATTTTTACAGCCCTCTTTTTGACTCGTGCAGGGTACAGGTCCTCAATGGAAGGCAGGTTGTTAGGAAAAGATGATTTGCTTGTCATCCAAGAAGCTTATCTGTATTTGATGGCATCCCTGGTGGCTTTTTTCTGCAGATATTTCATTACCAAAATAGGTAACATCATCAGTGCACTGAAGCTGCTGCGCTGATGATGTTACCTTTCAACTAGCTCCTTCCTCTTAGGTAAATGTTCCCCTTGCACATATGTGCTAGTAGTTCCCCACTCTACGGGGTGGTGCTCATCTCCGTTTCAAAGCCAACGAGCCAGCGCTGTCCGAAGACGTCTCCTTGGTCTTGTGGCTGGCATGACTAAATGCCAAAGGCACATGGAATGCTGTTACCTTCCCACCAAAGGTGGTTCTTATTTTTCTACTTGCATTTTTTTTACATGCTTTCAAACTGCTAGGTTGGCAAAAGCTGGGGCAAGTCACGGGAGCTCCCTCTGTTAGGCGGTGCCAGGGATTCAAACCACCAAACTGCTGACCTTTCTGATCGACAAGCTCAGCGTCTCAGCCACTGAGCCGCCGTGTCCCTTCCTTCCTTCTTATTGGCTCCTATTTTAAAGGTTTATCTGAGATTAGCTTTCTTCTAGCAGGGATCTGGGGTGTGTATCTGTTAGATTACCCCTGCCACAGAGGTGGGTTCCTACCAGTTCGCACCAGTTCGGTAGAACTGGTTCGTCAAATCTACCGAACTGGTTAGGAGAGGTTCCACCAGTGGACACCTACAGAAGAGGTTCCAAAATTTTTTGAAACTCATCACTGTCCTGCCAGGATCCCTGGTGGATAAGTTATCAGGGGCAGTGATGTTGAAAAGCATCTGAGATGGAGCAGGGAGCTCCAGGCCAACGGAGTTTCCACTACATTTGTCAGTGGCAACCAATTGAGCATTCCATCCACGTGTACATCTCTGATGTGACAGTAGAAATTAACTCCCTTCTAAATATTATATTGGTACTTAGTCAGCAAATTACAGTAACGACAAGTGTCTAAGCATTCCCAAGAGTAGGTCTACAGGAGGTCATATACGTCATTATGGTTTATCACTGGTACAGAGACACTTAGCTGTCTCATTTCCCTTATTTTGGATTGGAATACTAATTTGAGGTGACCAAGATAACAATGGGGCAGAGATGCTACTTATAAGAAAAATGCAACAGCCCTCCTCCTCCTCCTTCCTCTGCCTCCTTTCTCCTCTTTCTTGTCACTTCCTGCTTCTCTCCTCCTCTTCCTCCCTTCCCTTCCCCCTCCTACTTTTCTTCTTCTTCTTCTCTCTTTCCCATCCTCCTCCTCCTCCCTGCCCTTCGTCCTCCTCCTTTCTCCTTCTTCTCCTCTCTTCCCTCCTCCTCCTTTTTCTCCTTTCCACCTTTCCTCTTCCTCCTCTCCTTCGTCCCTCTTCACCTTCTTAATTGATCTTCTTCTCCACCCATCTCCTCTTCTTCCTCTTCTCCCTTCCGCCTCTTCCTTTTTCTCCCTTCCACCCTTCCTCCTCCCCTTCATCCATCTTCACCTTCTGAATTGATCATCTCCACTCATCTCCTCCTCTTCCTCTTCCCCCTCCCTCCTCCTCTCTTTTCTCCCTTCCACCCTTCCTCCTCTTCCTCCTCCCCTTCATCCATCTTCACCTTCTGAATTGATCATCTCCACTCATCTCCTCCTCTTCCTCTTCCCCCTTCCTCCTCCTCTCTTTTCTCCCTTCCACCCTTCCTCCTCTTCCTCCTCCCCTTCATCCATCTTCACCTTCTGAATTGATCTTCTTCTTTTCCATCCATCTCCTCCTCCTCTTCCTCCTTCTCCTCTTTCTCCCCCCTGTTTAAGTGCAGTTCTATAGTCGAAGGCTGTAGAAACGGGCTATGCCAGTTACAAAATGAATTGCAAATTCTCTTCCTCTCTAGAAGCCTGATAAGAAACTCACATCACAACAGGAATCGTGACCGTAATTGGTCTTTAGTGTCAGTAAGCGCCAATTAACTTCATGCTGAAAAGCAAAATTTAATTTAGCACGGCACAATGTGCCTAGCTGGAAAGGCTCACCCATCGCTGACACTTTGTGGGAAAAGAGAGATGTAAATTTTAAGGAGCTTAGCTCGGGACAGAAATCATTCCCGTGAATTGCAAGGAGAATCAGACACGTCATTATTAAATACACCACAGAGAAGTTTACTCATGTAATCACTTCTAACAGACAGGCCTCGCTGGGTGGAAAAGGTACAGTTCACATTTTGCAGACAAGAGGAAAAACAACAAGAGAGAAACCCGCAGTGGAGGGAGATGAGAGAGGGGGAGGGAAAAAAACAGTCTACAAAAGCATACACAACACACTTTAAGATACACATTATGCAGCACAAACTGACATTTCTGTTCCATGATCTGTTACTATATTTTTTTTCTGATTATACATGACAAACTTGCTCATTATAGAAAGCCTCTCGGATAATGAAGGGCAATCTGTCACCACCACTTTCTGTTTTTTAAACATTTCAATCTCAAATTGGTCCCCTTTCCAAATCGGTTCCAGACTTTTTTTAAAAAAAAATAAAGATAAAAATAAAAAAAGCATATGCAAATATGCAAGCATCCAGGCTCCCCCCCCCCGCCACCTCCACCACCGATTCTTGCATGCGATTTTCATCACTATTTACCATTATTTAAATGAAGACTACTAGCATTTGAGGAAATAAAAATCTCAGGCATGACTGAATTGCGGTTTGTCTTTGGCTCAAAACAAAAACAAAACAACTAAAAGAAAAAGATGAGAAATATACACATTTAAATGAAAACCTTAAAAAGAAAAAAAAAAACAAGTCCTAGGAATGAGCTGGGGAGGGGAACTCTTCAAGAAAGAGAAATAAAATCTGTTGGTTCTTAAAAAGGCCTACTAATTTTATCTACGTAAATGCCACTTACGAAGTTTATAAGAGTTTATACAAAGTATATAAAGTATTTCAACTAGCTTATAAAAGGTACATAAACAGGTAGCATACCAGAGGTTGATAGCTGCCAGTTCAGTCTGGATCGGGCAAGCTGGTAGTAGCGGCGGCAGGAGGTTCCGCCCACCCACGTGGACGCTTCTGTCCATGCGCAGAAGCATCATGTGCAAACACACACAGGAGCGCACCTGAAACCGGTAGTATAAAAATTGGAAACCCACCTCTGGAGCATACCTCACACTCAGTCACACTGATGATATTATCTAGTGAGGTAATGAAATGTCGACAAGCAAAACAACCGGCTTGGAAAGCACCAAAGAGTCCACAAATTAATTTTCTTTTGTTTTAGTAGGTTTCATACTCTTTTTTAAAAAAAATGTAGATTTGATTCATGGGTCCACTCATAAGAAAGGTCTAAAATGTGCTTTTGTTTAGCAAAATCAGACAACGTGCATTTCTTCTGTCTGAATCCCAAAATAAGTCAACCCCATCTCATTTTCTTTCTCTTTTTTTAACAGGTCATTTCAACACTTAATGATATGTCCATCTGGTGAAAGAACAGAAATTTCTAGCAGGATTATACATTTTAACCATTTCCCCTGAAATGCTAAAGAAATATTCATCAATTTACAAGATGTAATACAATAAGACACTAGCATTATTATATACTTTTAAGTATTATGAAGAAGAATTTAGGCAGGCTATCTATGGGAAATGATGTACCGATAAATAACAGGAGGAAATAATTACAGAACACATTTCTCTTCTGAGGGGAGTCTGCCTGTCAGGCCTGGAAGCTATTTTGATTCAGGTCTGCCACATTTTCTACTGTGGGAGAATGGGAGGAGGGATTATACAGAGTTGGGTGATGTGTAGCCATAATAACATTTTTTCTTAAAAAGTCAAGGTCACATTTGTTCCTGTACCTGGCCAGATGCTGAGGGGAAGAATCTGTCTTCATGGCAGTGAAAGATTGGACGATGTGATGGGCTTGTGGGTATTGGGGCAGGATCTTGAACTTTCAATTGGGTGGGAAAACTTGGAAGCTTTCAGATTCAGGTTTCCCAGATGTGCCAACATGGCTCTTTCAATAAATTGGAACTTTGAGGAATCTCTTGTCTCAGATTCTTATTTTATTTTGGCTGCTATTTGGAACCCTGACATTTAAAATAACATTGGATTGATCAGGGAAAAAGCAATGGAATAAACTCCAGTCTCGCTTGGAAACCTCCCCTATTAGGAAGTAGGAGACAACTTTAAATATCTTTAACTAGGCAAAAGTGATGCTACATTTTGGGGCGATATCGTAGTTCATGTTGAACAGAAGTTTCCAACAGAGTTCCTAATACTTTAATTGTGGAATTATTACAGTATTTGCTTCAGGCTTTCTTGCATTATCCCAAAGATTCCAGATACTTATAGGCTATTCTTAGATCCGGATCCCTAGATTTAATTTAATTAGAGAAAGCCAAGGATGCTACAGATTAGTGGTGAAATGAGAATAAAGAAAGACAAGAGACTCAACAGCTAAGGATCTCCTGATTATTAAGATCATTGCCAACACTCACACTTAAGAATTGTAACAATATTTTCTATTGTTTGGGAAGTTGATTGAAATTGAAACGAACTCTTCTGCAGATGCTCAAAGAGGTTTTCTTCTAATGTGGAGCCCTGAGTTATATGTTTATAGGAGGAGGAGGAGGAGGAGTAGAACCTAGGGTGGAATTAAAAGAGGAATTAGCTTAGAATCTGTGTGAAGTCACAAGTGGACTAAGTCCAATCTCTCTTGAATTCTATGGACCCTTATCTGACTCCTAGAAGGTGCTAAGTGTTAGTTAACCAGATTCCTATGCATAGGCTGCTTAGCAATAAATCAGTATAATTGGATCTTCTCCTGTAGACCTCATTTTCATGCCTGGCAATGTTTTACAGAAAAAAAAGACAGGGTAGTGTTACCATGATATAGACATTTTAACTGTGGGGTGGGGGGGATCTTGGTTGACACATCTCCTAGCAGCAAACATTGCAGCTAGAATAGTTCCATGCACTGGAGTATCCCAAGTGTCAACTAGCAAAGCACCCCTAGCCTGCTCTCGAGTTGCCATAGGCAGGAGTGGGGAGCCGTCATGACCAGAAGCACATTCCACAGATACCTTTCTCCAGATTGTTTCCCAGGTTACCAGAGCCAGTTGGAGAGGCAGGGTTTCTACAGCCCATGAAAGTACTCCATTGGAGAATGTGATTTATGACACACCTTGGCCTGGGAGGAGGGGGAAAACAGGGTCGTGGTTGGGCTGTAAGTCACGTGAGGCAGAGCTAACACCACTCAGGAACTGCTGACATGTTGCTTCTAATAAATCACTGGGTTTCCTTTGAAACTTGGCTCGAGGCTCATGGATTAATTAGGGCATCTGTCGGAACCCTGACACCAAGCATCACTTAAAAATTGATATTTATTCTACTTCCCAGAATTTTCTAATATAAACAAACTTTTATTTAAGGAATTGCCAATAATAATAATAATATAATTAAATGATTTGTCAAAAACTGGAAGACCGGTGTGGGTGTGAGTGAAGATACCATGGATAAATAATTACAAGAAATGAACTGTCAACTAGAGACCCCAATAACGGAGCTGTTATAAAATCAATAAGTAGAGCAGATGTAATATCAACACATGCCAAAATATTTTGCCAGTAAAATTTGTTCACAGGTAGTATCTGCAGTAATAACATGTGTTTGGCTGAGTATTCTTCAGAGTTGGAATAGATCTTGCTCCCATTCAAAATTAATACATCACATTTGGGGGAAAATACATCTAATCAATATATAAAAGGATTGGATGATCCATCAGTCACTAACTAGAAGCCAAAGCATTAGTGAACTATTCCAAAAGAGATTTGTGGAAATGGATATTGAAACATGCAATCCAACTCTGGTCCTTCCCTGTTTCCTTCCTTATCTCCTTCGCTTGCTTGCTGGAATTTGCCAGAATCCCACAATGTTGTTTCTTTTTTTTAAAAAAATCCTAATTTTAAAGATTATATGACTATATAGCTTATATCACCTTATGTTGTGCCCCAGCAGGAGCCATTGGAGCTGCAAACAGACTCCGATAGCAAGGGACCCTACGAGTCGGCTCTGGATGATGTGGAGGACCCTGGGCAGGGTTCAGATTCTGAGCAGGGACCAGAGAGGCTAGTTGGCTACTAGGAGGCACCTGAGGCATGGAGCAGCGGTGAAAGCCAAAGGGAGTTCGTCCCTGATGTCAGGCCCTGGAGCAGTGGAGAAGACGTCAGGCCCTGGAACAGTGGGGAGGAGCAAAGGGAGTTCGTCCCAGAGGCCAGGCAGAGATGAGCGGATAAGTGCCAGCAGCAATTAGAGAGACTTAGAAGATAATCGGGCCCAGGTGGTTGTGATTAGGCTCCTCCCAAGAGAGTATATAAGAAGAGACTTTGGGAGGAGACCTTTTGCAGGACACAACCATTTTACTAAAGCTGGAGAAGCTCTTGTGTGTATTTCTTATCTGTGGGAGTCTGGGTTGCTGCCAAAGTCTTGTCTGTGAGTAATTACTGTGAATAAATTGGCTAACGGTAACCTTGTGTCGGCGTGACTCACCATACGGAGGGGGGGGGGTCAGAACAGCCTTATAACATGGTTCACAACAGTGGTGAGATTAATTTTTTTTACTACTTGTTCTATGGTCATGGCAGAGCTTGGTGGGCCTGGCAGAGGAAGGATACCGCACAATCCCCATTCCCTCCCCACCCACTAACTTCCTTTCCAGCTCCGTCCTCCTGTGCAGGGCACCAGAAGAATATCCAGCTGATCAGCTGGGATTCGGGAGGCAGCAAATAGATTGGGGGCTGAGCCAGTCAAAGGTGGCATTTACCGGTTTTCAGAACTACTCAAAATGTCTGCTACCGGTTCTCCAGAACCGGTCAAAACTGACTGAATACCACCTCTGGTTCACAAAGAACACATCTCTTCCCTTTGTCTACCTAGTCAATCCTTACTTGAGAAATATGATTCATTTTTGTAACGATAATAATACTTGGATGCTTGGATGTCTCCTAAATGGGGGGGAAAGTGTCTTGAATTGATATTACATAGTGTTTCTGGAAGAAAACCCACTAATTCTGCAGTAATGCAGAATTCAAAGAAGGTAACTTGGCATCTTTCATAGGATTTAGATCCTAATCCCATTGGCTCCTAATACTGTGACCAACCGCAGAAAAAGCTTTATTTAATATCTTCTGGCAGTTCTTTTTTTAAAAAATGCAACTTCAGACATTAAAAAGACGCAGATAGAAGGCCACAAAAATGGAGTGGACAGCCCTGCAGAAAAGAAGACTTACCTAAACCTTCACATCTCAGTATCTACCATACTTGAAAGGAGTTGCCGGTGGCCTGTATGACAACAAATTGACCCAGCATCAGAGCAGTCAGCACTTTCCTCACTAAGTAAGTACCTGAAAGTACAAATAAGGTAAAGGTAAAGGTTCCTCTTAGACATATGTGCTAATCAACTCCAGTGTGCGGTGCTCATCTCCGTTTCAAAGCCGAAGAGCCAGCGATGTCCGAAGACGTCTCCGTGGTCATGTGGCTGGCATGACTAAACGCTGAAGGTGCACGGAACACTGTTACCTTCCCACCAAAGTGGTTTCTATTTTTCTATTTGCATTTTTACGTGTTTTCGAACTGCTAAGTTGGCAGAACCTGGGACAAGTAACGGGAGCTCACTCCGTTACACGGCACTAGGGATTCGAACCACCAAATTGCCGACTTTTCTGATCAACAAGCTCAGTGTCTTAGCCACTGAGCCACCACATTCCTTATTTGAATTACGTATTTGAAAGTATAAATAACGTCACCTAATATTTCACCCACCCCTGGTTTGTTCACAAGTTTCAGGAGATTAGGAAGGAGCTGGTCAATTGCTTTGAAAAATTTAAAGCAGATTCTGTCTCACATGGAATCCAAGATCTACAGCTTCTGTAAAAGCAATATAAAGCATTTGCATCCATTCAAGAAGACTTTTTGGAAATCCAAACCATCGCTCAAGCAGAAGACCCTACACCATTTCTGACAGATGGCAGTCCAGTCTCTTCTTGAAAGCTTCCAGTGACGAAGCTCCCACAACCTCTGAAGGCAACTGCTGTTCCATTGGTTGTTTGCTCTCACTGTCAGAAAATTCCTCCTCACTTCTACTTGAATCTCTCCTTGATCAGTTTCCATCCATTAATCCTCATCTGGCCTTCAGGTCCCTTGGAAAATAGCTTGACCCCCCTCCTCTCTGTGGCAGCTCTTCAAAGATTGGAATGATTGCTATCATGTCTTCCCTGGTCTTTCTCTACACTAGACTAGCCATGCCCAGTTCCTGCAACCATTCTTCATATGTTTTAGCCTCCAGTCCAGAGGTGGGTTCCTACCAGTTCGCACCTATTTGGTAGAACCGGTTCGTCAAATCTACCGAACCAGTTAGAAGAGGTTCCACCAGTGGACCCGGAAAGCAGGCCACACCTACAGAAGAGGTTCCAATTTTTTTTGAAACCCACCACTGGTCCTTGGATATGATTATTCTACACTATCATGCTCATATTTATAAAACTCAGTGCCTCTGTGAAAGGTAAGGATGACTACTGCGTTTGCGGTGCAATCAGAACATTGCGTGTGTTGAAGTTGTTTTAACGCAAACCAAATATGCCTTTTAAAAAACAAGTTTACATCCTATTCTTATGCATGCCAGTGCTGTGTGTGAGGTAATTTAAGGTGGTTCTGACAAGTGTCATCGGCATCTTCATATCCGGTCACATGGGCAGCAAGCCACTCCCATCTGGTCACATGGGTGGCAAGCCACTCCCACAAAGGAGGCCACACCCATAGAGTAGGTTCGAACAATTTTTAAAACCCACCACTGCTCCAGTCCCCTAATCATCTTTCTTGCTCTTCTCTGCACTCTTTCTAGAGTAAAATCATAGTATCCATTAACGTTCACGTCTCAATCCAAGCATTCAGTTTTATTTTGGCACTGGATAAACTTGCAGTTCTCATTCTTCCTTCTTCGTATCAGTATCAGTAGAGGAAGACCATTTTAGAATGCCAAACACGCAGGGGAAACTTACTGCTTCAAACTTTCTCTGTGGCTTTTTCTTTTTGAATTAATCAATGAATGTAATAAAGTTGATTGATTGATTGATTGACCAAACCACAGGTTTATTGGAGTTGTAATCCAAAACATTTGGAGGGCACCAAGTGACTTTTCCTGCTCCACATAATGTGAGAAACCAATCTCTGCTCTATTCAGACGCTAAAATCCCAGCATAAAATCTGTCACAATTAATATATATGTCTCTGTATTATACTAAAATCCTCTCTTTTTTTACTATAGAGTGCCCTAATACGTCTTCATTAGATATATAGTTGTCCCAGGAGACTGAGAACTTTTAGTGTTATGAAGAAGCCAGCTTTTTGAAGTCATTGATTAGCATGTCACGCAAGGAGAAAATTCACATAGTTTTCCAATGGAAGCTATCTCTTATAGCCACATCTGCCACTGAACATTTCAAAACTCATTTTTTTCACTCTTTATCTCCCTCCCTCTTCTCAAATTTTGCCAGGCCTCCTGCCAGGTCAATTAATATTTTAGAAGGAATGCAAATAACCTCTGCCTAACCAGCCCTATCAATGTTTTCATTATATTTTATTTAGCCCCAATGTTCTGCATCAATTAAAGCTTCAGCCCAGATTTATGACAGGGAAGACAACAAGAATTTATCAGATCAAAGGCACTGATTTGTTTGGTTGTTTTGCTCTGGTGGCACAAGTATTATTTTTTTAAAATGTCACGCAGATATTTAAAAAGAAAAAAAATGGTTAATTCATTATTTTAAATGGCAAAGTCTAAAATCAATAAGAAAATATTTTTGTGTGTGTGCTCAGGTAAAAATGTCTTTGATTGGATTGTTTCTGTAGGCAGCTTGTGAATTGAGAACTGTCTTTATTCTGAATTTGGGGAGTTTATACTGAGAAATGGCAAATCTAGACAGCATACTAGAAAGCAGAGACATCACCCTGCCAACAAAATTGTGTATAGTCAAGGCTATGGTTTTCCAATGGATGGCTGTGAAAGTTAGACCATAAGAAAAACTGAGTGCCAAAGAATGAAGGCTTTTGAACTCTGGTGCTGGAGAAGGCTCCTGCGAGTCCCTTGGACTGCAAGGCTATAAAACTGGTCAGTCCTAGAGGAGATCAACCCTGACTGCTCTTTAGAAGGCCAGATCCTGAAGAGGGAACTCAAAGACTTTGGCCACCAAGTGAGAAGGAAGGACTCATCGGAGAAGAACCTAGGGAATGATTGAGGGCCAAAGAAGAAGGGGATGACAGAGAATGAGGTGGCTGGATGGAGTCACGGAAGCAGTAGGCGTGAGTTTAAATGGACTCCAGAGGATGGTAGAGAAGAGGAAGGCCTGGAGGAACGTTGTCCATGGGGGTCTTCACAACTAACAACAACAAATACTGTGATAAAAGGATAGCTGTAGCAATCTGCATATTATGTTTGGAAAAATGCATATTTGGTTGCTTCATACTTAGAAATGTTAAAATTCTCCTCCTAACTGGTGACCTATCTGATGGTTTAGACATGCTTTTGGTTATTTCCAGGAAATCCAAGAATTCCAAAGTCATCATAGTGATTCATGATTTTCCTGTATCTTACAAATGGAATTCTGAAGATGGGCATCTTCAGAAGGAACTTCTCTTGCTGATCTGAATATCCAGTTGACGAGTACTTCAGACACAGTCCCTAATCCAATCACAACCTCAGGACAAACATCTTGAATGGAGCTCTTAAGACATTTCCTCTTGCTTGTACAATGTGATATGAAAAATATACTTTAATGTAAAATAGAATAACAGAGTTAGAAGGCACCTTGAAGGTCTTCTAGTCCAATCCCCTGCTTAGGCAGGAGACCCTACACGACTTCAGAAAAAAGCTTATCCAACATCTTTTTTTAAACTTCCAGTGTTGGAGCATTTACAACTTCTGGAGGCAAGTTTTTCCACTGATTAATTGTTCTAACTGTCAGGACATTTCTCCTTAGTTCTAAGTCGCTTCTCTCCTTGATTAGTTTCCACCCATTGCTTCTTGTCCTGCCCTCAGGAGCTTTGGAGAATAGCTTGACTCCCACTTCTTTCTGGCAGACCCTGAGATATTGGAACACTGCTATCATGTCACCCCTAGTCCTTCTTTTCATTAAACTAGACATACCTAGTTACTGCAACCATTCTTCATATGTTTTAGCCTCCAATCCCCTAGTCATCTTTGTTGCTCTTCTCTGCACTCTTTCTAGAACAGTGGGACTCAACCTTCCTAATGCTGTGACCATTTAATACAGTTCTTCATGTTGTGGTGACCCCCAACTATAAGATTATTTTATGTTTTCCAATGGTCTTAGGCGACCCCTGTGAAATGGTCGTTCGACCCCTAAAGAGGTCCCGACCCACAGGTTTAGAACCCCTGTTCTAGAGTCTCCACATCTTTTCTACATCGTGGTGACCAAAACTGGATGCAGTATTCCAAGTGTGGCCTTACCAAGGCCTTATAAAGTGGCATTAACACTTCATGTGGTCTTGATTCTATCCCTCTGTTTATGCAGCCTAGAACTGTGTTGGCTTTTTTGGCAGCTGCTGCACACGGCTGGCTCATGTTTAAATGAGTGCCCACTAGATCTTTTGTCAATTGGCAGGTAAAAGAGCTTTCCAGTGATGGCTCTCAAATATTGAAAATTCTCCCTAGACCTACATGCCTACTATCCTTTTCATGAGTCCTTATGCTCTAGGCAATGACAATCCCTATTCTCCAATGCATTTATGGTTTTTAGTGGTGCCGAAGACTCTTTAAATTACCTTTTGTGATTTAATGATGCCTTCACTGTTTTTTACCAGCTGGTCTCATTGTATGTTTGTTTGCTCGTTTGTTTTTCTCTGCTATTTTCAAGGTGGGTATGGTTGCTGTGGAGGTCTATATTTTGTTTTGATTTTGTTATTGCAGTGTTGCCTTGAGGCAACCAGCAATAAGGCAGGATGGCAATCTGATAAATAAACAAGCACAATAAAACCGAAGGCAGAATAATAGCCAAAAAAAAAAGCAAAATAAATTGATAGTTATTTTGAAATCTAAGGGGTTGCCATGCAGAAGATAAAAAAAAACCTTATTCTTAACTCCTCCAGAGGACAGTGCTGGAATCAATGGAGGCCAAGTTTAGAAAAGCAGATTAAGGGGAAAACAGATTTGGAGGCAAGAAGAGACTTCCTAGGACTGAGGGACGTTCAGTAGTATCATAGGATGCTTTGAGACACCGGGAATTCTTCTCCGAAATATTATTTAAGCAAGAGATTTATGTTGTGGTCTGCCGGTGGCCTGGGGAGATGGCAGCAGAGTCAGACAGTGAGGAGGTTGGGGAGGAACATGGGCCGGTCCTGGAATCTGGGGAAGGCTTGGACAACGGCTCTGTGTCATAGGCAGAGAGGTGGGCAGGGCCATCTGGGAGTTATGTGCTGCCTCCAGAGCCTCCAGAATCAGACATCAACGAGGCAGAGAAACAGGGGAGCCTGTTCCCAGCGTGTGCGTGCACAGAGCTGCCAGAAGAGAAGAACAGTTAAGACAAATGGGACGACTCGGGAGGAAGGCTTGGAGGAGTGGCCTCTCCCATAAGACATGGAGCAAAGGCACGTGAGCCTTTGCAGGAAGCAGAGGAAGAAGTGGAGGAGGAGGAGGAGCAGAAGAAGAAGAAGAAGAAGAAGAAGAAGAAGAAGAAGAAGAAGAAGAAGAAGAAGAAGAAGAAGAAGAAGAAGAAGAAGAAGAAGAAGAGGAGGAGGAAAAGGAAGAAGCAGAGGAAGAGGAGGAGGAGGGGAGGAGGAGGAGGAGAAGGAGAAGGAGAAGAGGAAGAAGCAGAGGAGGAGGAGGAAGAGTAGTAGTAGTAGTAATAATAGTAGTAGTAGTAGTAGTAGTAGTAGTAGTAGTAGTAGTAGTAGTAGTAGTAGTACCACCACCAATTTCCAGGTCACCCTCCATTTTCCAACATTGCTACATGAAACATAGCACAACATTTGCACAAGGTTCTTAACCAAGTCAAGAAGAAGAAGGAAAAAATGCTATTTGCGAACCCTGAACATTTGTATAGTAAACTTTCCTTCATTGTGAGAAATGATTAATAGTGATGTGATATATATTAACAAGGCACATCTCTGTAACTTGCAAAGTTCCCTTTTCATCGCTTCATTCAGGTAGCTGATCCTCCATGAACTCTTGCCATTGCAGATTCTACAGTGGGCCAATTTGCACACTCATGAGGTATTTCGAAGTTTAGCTAGGTGTGTTTGGGATAGATATGTTTGAAATGAAAGCAGAACAATAATAATCATGAAGCAGATGAGAAACCTCAGTGTTCTGACCTCGGCTTCCCCAGCAGCACGAAGCCGAGTCTTTGTCCCGATAAACCCCTTTTATTTAATTTACAGTGAATTCCTCTCCAGCAAAGTCTTTCCTCTCCCACAGTCTTTCAAGATAGTTCACAATTACCGACCTTTATCAGGCTTGGAGAGTGGCCAGGCCGATATCTTTCAGACACCACAATAGTTGGCAAGAATGCAGAAATGAACTAATTGTCTCCTGCAAACTCCACTCCCCTTTCGCTCCTCTTTTATTTCCTATGGGAGGGGCCATTCACCGTACACCTGTGGCCTTACTTCCAAGTTGACCCTTGTCCCTTAGCTGTTCCCTTCAGCTGGGAACTCTGTGCATGCACACACTGGGAACAGGCTCCAGCTGTTTGTCTTCATTGCTGATGTCTGACTCCAAAGGCAGCTGATAACTGTCAGATGGCCCTGGCCCCATCTCTGCCTCCAACACAGAGCCCTCACCAGAGCCTTCCCCAGACTCCAGGACTGGCCCAGGTTCCTCCCCAACCTCCTCACTGTCCGAATTTGCTTCCAGCCCTGCTGGCTGCTGGCAGGCCACAACACGTAGAAACCTCCTTAAGAGAACAAGTACTTGCTAAAATAAATATGGATACATCTAATTAGACAAAAGAAAATGACAAAACCATGAGAATGGATCATTTATAATTCTATGCATATGCTTTATTCTAATCTCCTAAGTAATATCCAAGGTAGACAATCAGAAGATATCCATATATTATCATTGCTGCAAATTAGCATCTTGGATCACAAAAAGAACATTCTTCTATTAGTGTCTGATTCCATTTTATTAGTAACACAATATTTCATATGTCTTTGCAGATTGATTTTCCCCTTAGTAACGAACACGCAGAGAGATTTTTAAAAGCATTACCAAGGTGCCTGAAAATGTTCTCTGTGTTTCTCAAGATAGGGAACATTGATAGAGCATTTTGTATGTAACTGATTCCTGCTGCGATATCTCCAGTACAAACAAATGAACTTAGTGGGACAGAAAAGGAAAAGAAAAAAGAAAATCCTCTAAAATGTTGAAGAGCCTCAGGTGATCAGGGGAAACTACAAACCATATTGGATTAGGTAGAAGGCATCTAGCTGGACTTCAGAAATTCAATCGATGTGTTCACACAACACCCTTCTTGGGTTAAACCCATTTCCTAAGTTTGAATGTACATGATCTAAACATATAGGTGAGGTCTGAGAGGATCCTTGGTGCTCTCTGAGCTTGGTTTTTCATGTCCCAAGCTGGGTAACATCAGCAATGCTGGGAATGAGGTTGAGGAGGAGGAGGAGGAGGAGGAGGAGGAGGAGGAGGAGGAGGAGGAGGAGGAGGAGGAGGAGGAGGAGGAGGAGGAGGAAGATTGTGGGTTCCTTGGTGTTCTCTGAGCTTGCTTGTTTTCTTGCAGACATTTCATGATGCAAACTAGGTCATATCATCAGTGCTGGAAGTGAGGTTGAGGAGGAGAAGAAGGAGGAGGAGGAAGAGGTGGAGGAGGAGGAGGAGAAAGAGGAAGATTATGGGTTCCTTGGTGCTCTCTGAGCTTGCTTGTTTTCTTGCAGACATTTCATGACGCAAACTAGGTCATATCATCAGTGCTGGAAGTGAGGTTGAGGAGGAGAAGGAGGAGGGGGAGGAGGAGGAAGAGGAGGAGGAAAAGGAGACAACTATGGGGTCCTTGGTGCTTTCTGAGCTTGGCTGTTTTCTGGCAGACATGTCATGACTCAAACTAGGTAAGATCATCAGTGACCATGGGATGATGTTACCTAGTTTGGGTCATGAAACATCTGTAAAAAACCACCAAGCTCAGAGAGTACCCAAGGACCCCCTCATGTCAACCTGAGCTAAAGATATTCTCCTTTGTTGGTAAGTAGGGTCTGAATAAACAGGGGGATTCAAATGTGACCAACTGTGGTGCTGATCATCTTTGTTTCCAACCCAAAGAGGAGATTTAGTTGGCCCTCAGCGGAGCCAACTTTCTCTTGAATCTCTCTGCTTAGCAAGTTTAAGGAAAGTAAGAGTGAAGGACAGATAAAATGGCAAGGAAGAGTGTAACGGCAGCCATTTGTCCATAAAACACTAAGAATCGGATGAAACCAAACGTCCCCCAAACAATCTAAGGATCTCTCCCCAGAAAAAAAAGGTGTAGAGTAATATTACAGTGTCACAGTACATAAAGTAAAAACACATTTAACCTGACTTCCCATGGAGACTTTGGGGAAAAAATATGCATGTTGATGGCAGCAAGACTACACACAAGAAATGGAAGGTCATCTCAATCCCCACAATGGATGAATGCAGGGGTGAAATCAACTTATCTTCGCGACTGATTCGCAAATGTGAACCAGTTCACAAATGTGTACCTCGTATAAAACCAATAGCAATAGCAATAGCAGTTAGACTTATATACCGCTTCATAGGGCTTTCAGCCCTCTCTAAGCAGTTTACAGAGTCAGCATATTGCCCCCAACAATCCAGGTCCTCATTTTACCCACCTCGGAAGGATGGAAGGCTGAGTCAACCCTGAGCCGGTGAGATTTGAACAGCCGAACTGCAGAACTGCAGTCAGCTGAAGTAGCCTGCAGTGCTACATTTAACCACTGCACCACCTCGGCTCAACCAGGACCTTCCGCACATGTGCAGAGCATCAAAAATGGGACGTGATGATGTCCGGGTGGGTGGGTGGAGCCTCCCTCCACCATCGCTATGAACTGGATGGAACCAGCTGAATAGCACCACTGGATGAATGGCTGAAAAAAACTGATGGAGTTAGCAGAGGTGGCTAAACTCACTGTTTTGGGTAAAGGAAAAAAAGACCCTCCAACAAATACCTTTATTGTTACTTGGAACCCACTTCTGGACTTTGTGCTTGAGGTGGGGGAAAAAAATGAAGCTTTGATTGTGGGTTTAGATTTGTTGTTATAGAAATGGGTAGTTTTATATTATTATGAAAAAAATAAAACATTGAGGGTAGATCTTAATGCCTTATTTTACTGCACCAAAGGAGTCAGAAATCAATGCCTTTCCTTTCTTTTTCCTCCTCTTCTTTCTTTCACTTTTCTCTTCCCCTTTTTCCTTTCCTAATATCCCTAATATTTACTTGTGAATTCTCTTTGTATGTCATATTGTAAATCAATATGGAACTTCATATGGAACTTCATATATTTCTGCCCCAGTAAGAGAAAACTAAGGACAGAGAATTTAGGACAGTAAAATATAATACAAACTATCTGTCTAAACCTAATAACCTTACTCTTCTTCCCTGGGACATAGGGAAAAAAGCATATATATGTAATTTGAATTAGGAGATGAAATCAATTTCCTGCGCAAGAAAGTTGAGTTGAATTGCTAAGTTCAATTACTAAGAAAATCAAAACTAACATTCAAGTTGAATTATATTAATTTAAATAGATAATGAGTAGCAGATCAAGGCTGGCTTGCAAAATACATATTCCAAATCATCCAAACTTGCTTTGAAAGAAATTTAAATGTTGAATGCATCCTGATTTAATTGTAGGAAAAATGGGCATGAAGGTGGATGAGAAAGAGAAGAAAAGATGTG
Organism: Thamnophis sirtalis; assembly: GCF_051295495.1. NCBI lineage: Eukaryota > Metazoa > Chordata > Lepidosauria > Squamata > Natricidae > Thamnophis > Thamnophis sirtalis. The sequence continues at coordinate 49,951,132 of NW_028261393.1, read as the reverse complement.
TATTGGGAATCATTATTTGCAGGATTTTGCAACAATTCCCATTTATGGATACTTTTTGCTGCAACAATCTCTATTTATTGATGATTGGATAAACTTATGATGCATAAATATACATACATCTCAGTGGTGGGTTTCAAAAATTGTTCGAACCTACTTTTGTGGGAGTGGCTTGCCGCCCATGTGACCGGATGGGAGTGGCTTGCTGCCCATGTGACCAGATATGAAGATATTGACGACACTTGTCAGAACCACCTTAAATTACCTCACACACAGCACTGGCATGCATAAGAATATGATGTAAACTTGTTTTTTAAAAGGCATCTTTGGTTTGCGTTAAAAGAAGTTAAACACACACAATGTTCTGATTGCACCACAAACGCAGTAGTCATCCTTACCTTTCACAGAGGCACTGAGTTTTATAAATATGAGCATGATAGTGTAGAATAATCATATCCAAGGACCAGTGGTGGGTTTCAAAAAATTTTGGAACCTCTTCTGTAGGTGTGTCCTGCTTTCCGGGTCCACTGGTGGAACCTCTTCTAACCGGTTCAGTAGATTTGCCGAATCGGTTCTACCGAATAGGTGCAAACTGGTAGGAACCCACCTAGGATACATCTATTTGTCAATGGACAATGCCTTTATTATGCTGGATTTGATCCAATACGGAGCAACTTTCATGAAGAGCAACCACAGAACCGTGCTCTGACAGACACTCGGTTAAGAAGTTATTCACCCACTTTCAACAAGATTGGAGTATAAGAGAATTCGTAAGGAGGTTTCCCTCCCTCCAATTTCATCCTCACGATATCCACTGATCAACTTGCTTTCATGCTGGAAATCTCTGAACTTCTTTTTTTTTTCCTGAAGAACCTTATTTTTGCTGCTGCATCAAATGACTGAAGCAAGAAAGTACAAATTGAATCCTTGAAAAAAAGAAAGAGGCAGGAGAACTAGTTGTTCAACAAAAGGATATTGCTGATAAGACAACCACCGCCATTCTGGGATTTAGAACACCAAGGGTAGGTGAAAGAAAGCAGCAAAGACAATGAAACTACGTAGAAGAAAAAGGGTAGTAAAGTGGCACTCGTTAGCGAGATCCCATGGGAATGATCAGTTCTGATTTTGGGATACCGCTTTAAGTCTCAAGAGATCTAGGACAAAGGGAAGTACTTCATTACTTAGCAGAGAACTAGCTTAAGGGACTCAGGAAAAAAAGATTTGATAGGGGTTACTTGTTTTAGAGAGCGTTAAGAAACTCATAGAGGATTTAACTGGATCAATAGTTCACTGGTCAGGATGGCTACTTGCAATAGCTTTATATATCAAGCTAAGGGAGACTTTCAAAACCACAATTGATGGGCTTCATGTGTTATACTACATCAGAAATCAAGGTTTCCAAGTTGTAGTAGTGTCAGTCCAGAACAGAGGTGGGTTCCTACCAGTTTGCACTTATTCAGTAGAACCGGTTCATCAAATCTACCAAACCGGTTAGAAGAGGTTCCACCAGTGGACCCGGAAAGCAGGCCACACCTACAGAAGAGGTTCCAAAATTTTTGAAACCCACCACTGGTCCTTGGATATGATTATTCTACACTATCATGCTCCTATTTATAAAACTCAGTGCCTCTGTGAAAGGTAAGGATGACTACTGCGTTTGTGGTGCAATCAGAACATTGCGTGTGTTGAAGTTGTTTTAATGCAAACCAAAGATGCCTTTTAAAAAACAAGTTTACATCCTATTCTTATGCATGCCAGTGCTGTGTGTGAGGTAATTTAAGGTGGTTCTGACAAGTGTCGTCGGTATCTTCATATCCGGTCACATGGGCGGCAAGCCACTCCCCTCCGGTCACATGGGTGGCAAGCCACTCCCACAAAGGAGGCCACACCCACAGAGTAGGTTCAAACATTTTTTTAAACCCACCACTGGTCCAGAAGCTGGCCTGACAGAAGCCATTTTGACCACTTCAGTGTTGCCACACAGGACCTGAGGGATAGGGAGGGGGCAATAAATTTCTAAATAAATAAACCTTCTAAAATTGAGACAGAGGGGAAGTTATAGCCAAAACAAAATAGTTTCTCATGGGAACCAAGGACAATCTCACACCAGGTCGGAAGAAGGCAGAGTGAGGCCACCCAACTGCCAGAGCATTCTGGGATTGGATTATGTGACTGATTGTTTTGAGGAAGTGGAAAAACATTTACTTTTAATTAGGTGAAAATCACGGGAGATGTCAGAGTCAGTTTTCACCCGATATGTGTCAATATGACAATTCCAAATAAAGTATTCTTTGCGAAATCAACAGGCCTCAGAGTATGGCTTGCTATGGATCTATTATTTTGAATCCTGACAAGGAACTTGGTTAAACTATAATGGGCAAAATGTAGGGACTGTGAGTATATATATGAAGATGTATATATGAAAGCAAAATATAGGGACCATGAGTGATTGTCTTAAAAATTGTGGCATAAAAAAGTTTGTAAAATGGGCCACATGACGCCTCCCTTAATGACTTCATTGTTCAACCAAAATTTTCCCCCTATTGTGGTCGTGAGGAAAGGACTACCTGCATCCTCTTTTAATGCCGGGTAACATATTTCATAGCGTATTTTTAATTTATGTGTCAGCCAACATGCGGTCCCTGTCTCTATTTACTTTATCAGAATTGCCAAACTTTCTCAGCATTATTGCATTATTTATTTATTTAAGAAAATTTATGTGTGACTCTGGATGGCTTGATTCATTGTTCCTCTTTATTTATTATTCCTTTCTAGACTCGACCTGCTATTTTGCGAAGGGAACTGGAAAAGCTCTGGAGCTGCTGAAGGAGAAGGTGGCTTCAGCCAAGCTGAAATGGAGAGATGACCCCTTATGTAGTCGTTAAGTACCCTAAGTGTAATCTATGATTTATGGATTTCTCAGAACGAGACCTGTCACTTATTTGTGGAGGAGGAGAAAGGAAAATGCTTAAGCAATTGAATACATGGGGATTTCGTGGGGGCAGAAGTCATCTATTTTTCTTCATGGTGATGGCCATTTATATACGGCTATTTTGTGTCTCTCAAAGAATTTGATAAATGGATAATAACCAGGGCAATAATTTCCAGGTTGAGATGTAGTACCAAACCACTAATGCACCTTAGCAGTTACTGGTGTTCTTTGAGCTGTTATTTAAGTTAAGGTATTATTGCAAAAAAAATTCCATGTTAAAGTTGTTCGTTTGATGATTCAGAGATAAAATAAAATTCAAGGTAGATAATTTGCATAATCTATTATGAATCCATGATAGAAATTACTGTCTGTTGTGTGGGGGGGAGAATAAGATAATTGACAAGATTTTGGCTGACGACACTTTGAATGCTGCTGAATTAAATATTTCTTTACGTGTTTCTTTTTTCTACCAAGTATCTAATTTTTGGTTTTTCCCATCAAACCATTTGCCTTTCCACTTTTCAAAGTTGCCAGATATGAGAGTGATGTGGTGGCCTAAAGGTAGCACTCTCACCTCACAATCCAGAGGCTGTGAGTTCAATCCTAGGTAGAGGCAGATATTTCTCTCTCTGGGCACACTGAGAATATACCTGCTGAACACAACTCCACATTGGCAATAAGAAGGTCATCTGGTCAGTAAACACTCAGCTTCATTCAGTTGCCCAGACTCCATCCCGCAAGGGATTATGGGATCATTAAAAGAGGAGGATGAAAGTTGCCAGATATGGGGCATAATCAGTGGTGGGATTCAAATAATTTACCAACCAGTTCTCCGCCCTAATGACCAGTTGGGTAGGTGGGGCTCAGTGGTCATGTGATCATATGGGCATGGCCAAGTCAATGTCACTCAGGTTGATGGGCACTTCGCCTTAGTTGTTACAATGTTAATAAGGAGAGGCAGTTTCTGTAAGCAGGGCAATAAAGATTAGGCTAGAAACAACACCAGAATGTTTCCTTCCTGCCTTCCTTCCTGAGCCAAGGTGGCGCAGTGGTTAAATGCAGCACTGCAGGCTACTGCTAGATCAGCAGGTCAGCGGTTCAAATCTCACTGGCTCAGGGTTGACTCAGCCTTCCATCCTTCCGAGGTGGGTAAAATGAGGACCCAGATTGTTGGGGGCAATATGCTGACTCTCTGTAAACCGCTTAGAGAGGCCTGAAAGGCCTATGAAGCGGTATATAAGTCTACTGCTATTGCTAAGTCTACTGCTATTCCTTACAGGATTAGCCCTGTAAAGTGGGGAAAAATAGAAGATTTCTTCCCAAAACCAGCTCTCCAAACTGCTTAGAAAGTTACCAACCGGTTCTCCCGAATAGGTGCGAACTGGCTGAATCCCACCACTGGGCATAATCATGTAAAAGAAATAAGTCTTTAAAAGAAAAAAAATAGTATAAATCTTTCGCCTTAAAAGAAATATTATGGAGCTTCTGAGCAAGCTTCCATTGCCGATTATGGATGGTCTCCTCCTCCATTTTAACCTCCCAAGGCATTCAAAGGACACTGTTTGGATGTCTATAAAGATTCTGTCATCCAGGTCATGGTTGTCTCAGAGGTGCTTTTTCAAAGGGCAACTGGACATTTTTCTGGTTTTTCCTTGAAGACATTTCATTTCTCATCCAAGAAGGTTCTTCAGTTCTTTTTGAAATGAACAGAAATCACGATAGAACTAAAGAAGCTTCTTGGATGAGAAGCAAAAAATTTCGAGGAGAATTGCCTTTTGAAAAAAAAAACCACCTCTGGGAAATCTGTTTGGATGTAGAAAGAAAATAGAGCTGTAGTCATCTTAATTGTTCACTTCTGTTTTCTACTATTGTTCTAAATTTTGATCCACAATTGGAAAGTGAAGTTGCGTTCTGCATTATGACATTTTTAGACAGTTTTTTTTTGGGGGGGGCAGCCTATAGAATGCATTTTAATTTCTCAGTTGTTTTATTGTCTTCCCATAATTAATTCTAAAATAGGACTACAACACAAGGGAAAAACTGAGTGGAGACAGCTTGATTTCCCCCCTACCCCCTCATATTAAACACTCAATTATTTTCATTTTTTTCTCTCAAAAGAATAGATTTTAATACATTGGATATTCATTATTAATTCTCCTCTTCGCTTATACACAACTTGCATATTTATTCAAAGTTTCATTACGGGAAAGGCAGTGTATTGCTTGCTTAAATACTTTCTGTAGACACCTTTTGTTGAAAACAAAATCATACTCTTTGAGATGTAATTACCCTATTGAGCAAATATTTACTGGAAGGGAAAAAAATGGGTGTTAAATAATTTCTGTTCTCAGCACATGCCACAAGGTTTGAAACTGTGCATAGCATTTGCATTTTTCTCCCTGTTTATAATTAAGTTGGCTTCCCACTGCTGGGCTTCCATTGGTGCAAAATGGTAATAAAAGTTCAACAAAGCCAAACAAAAAATCAGCATGAAACCCTCGGGGCTATAGCAAAGCAGATACGATTGTGGCTGGGCCATCTTCTCTGCCTGAAGCAGCATCCAAAGTACCTGTTTAAAATATACCTTGTAGATGGAAGAGTATATCTCAATTACGTTTATGTGAAAAATCAATAGCTTGGGGCACTTGAGAGACCGCCTGCTGCCAATTACCTCCCAAAGACCCGTCAGATCTCACAGGGTCAGCCTCCTCCGGGTTCCGTCCACCAGCCAATGCCACCTGGCTACTACCCGGGGGAGGGCCTTCTCTGTGGCAGCTCCGGCCCTTTGGAATGAACTCCTCGCGGAGATCCGGACCCTCACCTCTCTCCAGGCCTTCCGGAAAGCCGTCAAAACCTGGCTGTGCCAGCAGGCCTGGGGTTGATGAGTTCCCCTCCCCTCTCGACTGGTATGGCTGTGTGGTTTTCGTGTATTTTAATCATGTGTACTGTTGTTTATGTTCCCTTTCCCCTTTGAGTTGTTAGCCGCCCTGAGTCCCTCCTGGAGAAGGGCGGCATACAAATAAACCAAATATAAATACAAATACAAATACACTTTTGGTCTCTCCCCTAGAAGTCATGTCACTTTTTCTTAGAAGTCAGAGAACACTCGATGTATACAAGCCATAGTTCAGTGGCTAAGATGCTGAGCTTGTCGATCAGAAAGGTCGGCCGTTTGGCTGTTCAAACCCCTGGTACAACGTAACAGAGTGAGCTCCCGTTGGTTGTCTCAGCTTCTAGCAAGCTAGCAGTTCGAAAGCATGTAAAAATGCAAGGAACCACCTTTGGTGGGAAGGTAACAGCGTTCTGTGCATCTTTGGCATTTAGTCACGCCAGCCATATGACCATGGAATTGTCTTCAGACAGCAGTGGCTCTTCGGTTTTGAAACAGAGATGAGCATTGCCCCCTAGAGTCAGGAACAGCTCACACATATGTGCGAGGGAACATTTTCCTGTATAATAAGAGCCGAGGTGGCGCAGTGGTTAGGGTGCAGTACTGCAGGCCACTTCAGCTGACTGTTATCTGCAGTTCAGCGGTTCAAATCTCACCGGCTCAAGGTTGACTCAGCCTTCCATCATTCCGAGGTGGGTGAAATGAGGACCCAGACTGTGGGGGTGATATGCTGACTCTGTAAACCGCTTAGAGAGAGCTGAAAGCCCTATGAAGCGGTATATAAGTCTAACTGCTATTGCTATAAGCTCTCTCCATTGCAAAAATGGCATTGAAAAAAAAAAGATTTTGTGTGCAATCTTATGAGCTGGTATCTCTCTCTATCTATCTCTCTATCTATCTATCTATCTATCTATCTATCTATCTATCTATCTATCTATCTATCCCTCTCTCCCTCTCCCTCTCCCCCCCTCTCTCTCCCTTCCTCCCTCCCTTTTTGGCAAATTTCAGTGCTTACTTTGAGAGCTCTGGCAGGGAGTTGAGATTTTCTAGGATCCAAATGATGAAAATATCAATACCTAACTGCTACTTAGTGCAAAGTGTGGCAGGGTAATGCTGGGTTTCTGTTAAGCTATAGAAAGGTCAAGAGGAAAAAAAAAACTCCATCAGGATTAAATTCGAGAGGATACTGGATATGGTCAATAATCTTCACTATTCGGAAGAAATCAACTGTTTGAAAGGGCTTTGGTCCTAGTGTACGATAACGATTCCTTAACAGTTGTGCCATGTTGCGTGGAAGGAAATTTCCACCAGCTTGAAGTGGAGCAAGGGAAATTGGATGTTTACGCCTGTTTGCTCCCACATCTCAGTCAAAATACTTGACACAAGGTAATTTTCTATCATTTTCGCAGGGTCAAATCCTAATTGGTGTTAATTGTGCAGCCAGTCCTATCATTACGGGGAGGAATGGGCAGCTGTTTCGGATGAGCGGCTGTGAGGCACAGTTCTTGGAGGAGAAAAGTTGCCTGCTATTTTGCCTCTGGCCCCAGAGGGACATAAGATGCACAATATTTCTTTTAAAAAATAAAACACATAGCAGCTAGATGTCTTTCAACCAATTATCTACACAGCCAGGAGATAGAATGTATGTCATTCCCAGGTCCACAGGCTCAGGTGCAAACCCAGAAATGTTTGCACGAAAGGAACAAACTTGTCCGAGTTTGTTGCAGCAATCAAATCCAGAAAGCACACACAGGTAACTGATTCAGCAGACTTCTCTTTATACATAATATAACACATGAGACATATATACAATACCGAAAGTGGTTCTTTCAATGGGGGAGAGAGGAGAGTTTGGTTTCAGTTCAGAGCTCAAACTAGACTTAGCTTTAGCACAGGCTCAGAGCTACAGAGCTAAGCAACGCCCAGGCTCCAAAGTGTTTCAGCTCCCATTGGCTGAGCTCATTACTAAGCCCGATTCCAATTCATGAATATACTCTGACAAAAAAATGCCTTCTTATCTAAGCCCAGACTCAACAAAAGCATGAAGTTCATTTACACTGATGGCATCAGCCACACTTCTTTGTGTAGAGAGTGATGAAGATGACCTTGAGGATGCTTGAAGCATTTTTGGAGCAATGAAAACAATTGGAAGTGACTCAGGCAGATAACCTCCCTGGTTCACTGAAGAGAAGAGAGAGAAGGGAGAACACAAACAGATTTGCCAGATTCTCGTATTATAGCCAATCTCAATAAAGATAGTTTCTTTCTTTCTGCAGATTTGATTTCCTGCTATGTCTAACTGACATTAATCTTGATTCATCTCATACTCTGTTTCAAGAAGGGCTAAATGTCTCACTTTTGTTGGTCTACCAACTGTCCACCAAGCATTGTTGCAATACCAACACCAGAATAGGTTTTACAAATAACATAATGGCAAAAGGCCATTGTGAAATGAACACAATCGTTAGAGACAGTTGGCACAAAATTCATCTCAGCTAGCCGCAGCAATGCAACCTACAGCACAGCTGATAATTTTCGAGTTTACCAGAGATATCTTGAGGAGAAGGAGCCCACTTCCTGACTTTCACATCTCATGGTGATTTGTTCATGGTATTATTTAAATCCTTGTATTTTGGGTCTGAACATTCAGGCTAATTTCTTTTCCTTTTTAGCTTTCTCTAATTTCATTTATACATATTTATTTGTATTTGATTGTTAGCATTACAGCTCTAATGAAGGTCAGATTTATTAGGTCAGTTCCACTACTGAAATAACAAGCCAACTTCCCACAAGAGAAGCTGTGTAAGAACACTATTTTGACGAGCATAAGCATAAATGCAGGAACCATGAACACTGAGAACAAAGTATTTATACAATGTTTTCTAGCAAAATGGATACCAGCACAACTGTGAGCATCATACAATAGATCAAGCTCCATCCAAAAATGTTAGAGAAATCCTGAGCTCTGGGATTCAGACAAATTAGCCATCAACAAACACATAAAGATAAACAACATCCACACTCCATTCCAAACAAACCATTAAAAAAGGAAGCTAAAAGCCCAAAAAACATTTCCTCACCAGCAATCAACATGCAGATGAGCAAAGATTGACCCCCAAGATTAACATTAGACCAGAAATCAAGTGAAGAAAACCCAAATCAAGGGATTAACAACTCAGACCAACAAGCTAACAAGTTTATTTACTAACAGCCTGCTCAAGGAACCACCAAGAACACTCCCACTGCCACTGACAGGGCAAACCACTAGTACAGTGATGGCTAAACTTTTGGTTGGCGCATGCTGAAAGCACGCATGTGTTTGTGCATGCACCTATAATGCAATGTGTGCATAAACCCCCCATGCTCCCCATCCCCTGCAATGCACACATGACCTCTGTGCTCCCCCTGCCCTCGTGCATGCATGTGCGACCCCCACACTCTCCCCACCCATGCACATGCACACATGACCCCTGCATGCGCCCCAGCATCCATACATGCACACATGATCCCCCACACATGTACATGGGACCACCATGGGCACCCCACACCCAGCGCATGTGCATCAGAGACCCAAAACCAGCTGGCAGGTGCACGGCACGCACACATGTGCGGTGAAGCTGAGCATGGGGCTCACATGCCAGCAGAGAGGGCTCTTCCTGCCACCTGTGGCACGCATGCCATAGGTTTGCCATCCCAGTGCTAATATATAAAAATAAGACCAAACCCCACTCTCTTCTAGCACTGAGGATGGAACCTATTTTGGTAATGAAACATCTGCCAGAAAACCTCAAGCTGACAAAGAACCAAGGACCTCTCAGGTCAGTTTTAATTTGACTTGATGGACAAGGTAGATGTAGGTCCTTAAATTAGTTTTCCTAGATCTTCACAAATTTGTCTTCCTAAAGTAGATAAATAATCTACCCCACATTGTAGTACTTACCACAAAAAGTGAGATGTCTCTCTCAGGAGGTGCTACCAGATTCCATTTCTTATGCTACTTCTTTCTTAAGGCAATTTTGGGCATGCATGAATTAGCTCAGCAGTTTCATCAACCAAATCGAGGAGCTATATAAGCGAGGGGAAAGTAGAGGGAAGTGATTTCTTTTTTTAAAAAAAAAAATCCCTTTAAAACAAATCCACTCTTAGCCAACTCATAATTAATTTAGATATCTGTTTGAGCGACGATGTCTTGTTTTTAGGTTTAATTAATATCTGTGTTCAAAGTTAAAACATCACGTTAGAAAGCTGAGCTTCATAAAACTGGCAGGAATTCCATGGAACACTGCCAGTAGTGATTAATGAAGAATGAAGAATCAACCTGCTGAGTCACCTGGGATAAATTTAATGGGTTTTTTTTTTTAACCGTATTAATATGCCGCTTGAACAATGTAATAGATTAGAATTTAGGGGAAAATAACATATGGGCTTATATATAAAAGTTCCTAATGATCACATTGAACCAATCTTGAAAATGTTCTGGCTAGGCACTGATACAAATTACAACTGCTTTAAAAGAATGAAATGATTTAAAACACAGCCTGACCTTCTTTTAAGCACAGTATTAGAGGAAAGTTAGTTGATATGAATTTCAGAGTGGATTTTCGACATTTCTTATGGGTTTAAATCCTTATTGTGGTCAGTAAAACATTTTGTCTAATGTGTTGAGAGAGAAGAGTTACCCATTATGAATTGGGGAGAAAAACTGAGTTAGTCTATGCAATACAAACAGCATTTCACCGGTTTTGTGGTACAAGCATGTAGATCAGTGTTTTTCAACCACTGTGCCGCGGCACACTAGTGTGCCGTGACATAGTGTAAGGTGTGCCGTGGGAAAAACACCCGGTTGTGGCGCCCGGCAGAAGCCTCGCTCTCCTGCGCCCGGCGTCCGTTTCAGTCGCTTCCCTTGTCCGTCTCGATTGCTGGAAGCAGTAACAAACGGCGCGTCCGCTCCGCAGCGCCCTGACAGCCACCCCAGCCGGCGGCTACCGGGCCTCGCTGGAGTCAATTGCAAAACCGCGTTCAGCGCTTTGAGGAACTGAGGCATCTTGGGAAATGCAGTTCCCTATCGGAAAGAATGGAGTAGCTGCGAATTTGTAACAACATAATATAACTTGGTGCTTCGCAGGTTACAAAAATCTTGTTTGATTTGCACAGTTTTTTAAAAGTTAGATAAAGAAATTATGCTGTGAAAGCGACTAGAAAGCCCCCCCTCCCCTTCCTGTGTGCGAGAAAGGGAAGGAAGGAGGGAGGGGGGGAGGAAAAGAAGAAGGGAGGGGAGAAGAAGATGGAAGGAGAAAAGATGGATAGAAGGAGAAAGAATGGAAGGAGAAGGAGGAAGATGGAAGAAGAAAGGAAGAAAAAGAAGAAGGGAGGGAGAAAAGAGGGAAGGAGGTAGGAAGAAAAGGGGAAGAGAGGGAAAGAGCAGAAGGACAAAGAGGATGAAGTTGATAGGCAAGAGGAAGGGGGAAGGAAGGAAAAAAGAAAAAGAGGGAGAGAGGAAAGAAGAAAAGATGGAACTAGAAAGGAAAGAAGGGAGGGAGGGAGGAAAGGGGAAGACAGGGAAAGAGCAGAAAGATAGAGAAGGTGAAGGTAGATAGGCAGAAGGAAGGAAGAAGGAAGAAATAGGAAAGGAGGGAAGGAGGAAGGAACAGAAGCGAAGAGGAAGAGAGAAATGGAAAGAGCAGAAAGACAGAGAAGGTAGATAGGCAAAAGAAATGAAGATGAAAGAATGGAAGGAGGAAGGAAGAGAAAAAAGGAGGAAGGGAGTGAGTGAGGAAAGAAGAGATGATGGAAGGAGAAAGGAAGGAAGAGAGGGAAAGAGCAGAAGACGGATAAGGTGAAGGTAGATAAGCAAGAGGAATGAAGGAAGAAGTGAGGAGTCTCGAGGAGGCGGAAAACATTTAGTGACCAAAGTTACAATGGCATTGAAAAAAGTGACTGATGACCATTTTTCACACTTAGCGACCGTTGCGACCATTTTTCACACTTAGCGACCGTTGCAGCACCCAAGGTGTTCCCCGTTCTGGCAAACAAAGCTATTTTGACATTGCTCCCATTTTCCACTACATATTTATTTGATTCCTATTCAAGAGAATTACTTTATATATAGTCAATATAGGCACAGAGTTAAAAAAATTTAACATTTTCTAATGGTGGTGTGCCTCGTGATTTTTTTCATGAAAAAAGTGTGCCTTTGCACAAAAAAGGTTGAAAAACACTGATGTAGATAACGTATTAAGGTTATATCTGCAATCAAAAGAAGGTATAAAGATTATCCCATAAAGCAGGGGTGGGATTCAAATAATTTAACAGCTGGTTCTCTGCCCTAATGACCAGCTAGGTAGGCAGGGCTCAGGGGTCATGTGACTGGGTGGGCGTGGCCCATTCAATGTCACTCACATTGATGGGTGCTTCGCCTTAGCCATTGCAATGTCATAAGGGTTAACCAGAGAGGCAGTTTCTGTAAGCAGGGCAATAAAGATGAGGCTAGAAACAACACCAGAATGTTTCCTTCCTGCCTTCCTTACAGGATTAGCCCTGTAAAGAGGGGGGAAAAAACAAAAGGAGATTTCTTCCAACAATCGGTTCTCCGAACTGCTTAGAAAGTTACCAACCGGTTCTCCCAAATAGGTGCGAACTGGCTGAATCCCAGCACTGCCATAAAGTCCAAATAAAATAATGGCAATGTCTTCAGAAGAAATTGTCATCACCATTGGTTAAAACTTTTTAGAGAATGGCTTGGACTTTTTTTGGAACAGGGTAAGTTTGATTTCATACTTCTGTTCCTTTCTAAAAAGAAGTATTTTTTTAAAAATAAACACGGGAAGGAAGGAAGGAAGGAAGGAAGGAAGGAAGGAAGGAAGGAAGGAAGGAAGGAAGGAAGTAAGTAATGGGCATATTTACCTGTTTACTAAGCCTAAGACTTTATTTCTTTGGCTTCAACTTTACAACATTACATCTCCAAAGCCCCAGAGAGCAGGACAAGAAACAATGGTTGGAAACTAAATAAAGAAAGAAGCAGCCTGAAATTAAGGAGAAACTTCCTAACAGTGAGGACAATTAAACAGTGGAACAGCTTGCCTCCAGAAACCGTGGGCACTCTATCACTGAAGAGGCTAGACAGTATCTTATCTGAAATGGTATAGGTTCTCCTTCTTGAGCCAGAGGCTGGACGAGAAGACCTCCAAGGTCCCTTCCAGCTCCTTCTATTCTAAGTCACAATGACCACGTACAACAATTCAAAAGGAATATATGAATTTTACACTAAACCTTTGATCTATTTGGTTTTGCATCATTAGTCGTGGAAAAATAAGATATATATACTACTCCTGGAAACACCAAACCTGAAGTAGTCAGCAGCAGCCTGAAGATGACGAATGTGACTTCGTCGAAACGTCGCCAAGACATCTCCAATTCTACGTGGGAGAAAACCCGAACAACTAGAAACCTACATACTAACACCCGCGAAAACCTCAGAAAATTTTATATATATATATATATATATATATATATATATATATATATATATATATATATATGTATATGTATATGTATATGTATATGTATATGTATATGTATATGTATATGTATATGTATATGTATATGTATATGTATATGTATATGTATATGTATATGTATATGTATATGTATATGTATATGTATATGTATATGTATATGTATATGTATATGTATATGTATATGTATATGTATATGTATATGTATATGTATATGTATATGTATATGTATATGTATATTGTAGACTATGCTTCACAGTGTGTTTTATGTATGGGTCAGGTCACTGGTGTGTGTTCAACAAAAGATGATGAAAATAAATCATGCCTTAGAGCAATATGCAAATCCAACAAAGGATGGGCTAAAATCTGGATCAAGTATGGATAAACAATACCATTGTTGTTACACTTCTGTTTATTTCTACATGTTATCTAAAATAAAGAGTGGCCTTGGTGGAATCTAAGACTCAAAGGGAGAACAAACTCAAGATCTCTTATAGCCTGACATTTATGGTCCAAGACTATGACTATGTTTCTGGCTTGAGACCCAAAATACTTAGAATTGTTTAATCCATTCTTTGAGGCAAGAACTACAGTCATGTAAACATGTGTGCTTATTCCTTGCTTTACAATTCATGGTGAGCTAAATTAGTTCCAGGATTTTCTCTCTTACATGCCCCTCACAGAATCAAAGGGAGGGAAGGGAGATGTTAAATGTGAAATTATACTTCTAGGCTGGTTTTATTCTCTCCAATGTAGGGTCCTTTTCACCTATACCTCTCCATTTCCCCCCCCCCCTAGAAGTTATCATTTTAACAGCCAATCAGCGATCTTCTAATATACCCAAGAATAAATTTAGTTGCACGGAGAAGACCTGACTGCCAGAAAGGGGGGGGGGGGGAGAAAATAACCAATTAATGTCAAATAGATTACTTTTTGCCTCTGCAAGAAAACATTTGTATAATTTTAGCAATGTAATTTAAAAACAGAAAGAGAGGTGGGGGGAAACCCCTTCAATATCTTGCTAAAGCTTTTTATCACCAACAAATAGGCAAAATGTTTTCTTCCCAAAGTTTATAATAAATTGAGAAAAGAATACAGAATATTTTATACTGCCATGTTATAGACGTATAATCCTGCATCTCAGATTCCCAAACTGTGTGCATAGGGACACAATTAATATATGCTTTCCACGATACTTCAATCACTTTGCTGTGCATTTTACTTTCACATTAGGAATGTTACTCAATCACAGCTGGCACTACAAAATGATTGAGATCACACTAAACTTTGACTGAGAAAACATGTGACGCGTAAATATAAACAACCGATAATTTTGGTGACCCGAGTCACAAGGCATGTTAAAAATAATGGGCTGAGGTTTCCCAACATGCTGACTCATAAGCTGGCTTATTTTTAGTATGCAAACTCAACCAATGGTTATAGCTCCGATAGCAATAGCACTTAAGACTTATATAGCGCTTCACAGTGCTTTGCAACCCTTTCTAAGCGGTGTACAGAGTCCGCATATTTTCCCCAACAATCTGGGTCCTCAGTTTACCCACCTTGGAAAGATGGAAGGCTGAGTCAACCTTGAGCCGGTCAGGATTGAACTGCTGACAGTGGGCAGAATTATCCTGAAATACTGTATTGTAAGCACTGGAAGAGAGGCAATAGCACTTAAGACTTATATAGAGCTTCACAGTGCTTTACAACCCTTTCTAAGCGGTGTACAGAGTCCGCATATTTCCCCCAACAATCTGGGTCCTCAGTTTACCCACCTTGGAAAGATGGAAGGCTGAGTCAACCTTGAGCCGGTCAGGATTGAACTGCTGACAGTGGGCAGAATTATCCTGAAATACTGTATTGTAAGCACTGGAAGAGAGGCAGGGAGGGCAATAGCATTAGCAATTAGCAATAGATTTATATACTGCTTCACAGTGTTTTACAGCCCTCTCTAAGCGGTTTACAGAGTCAGCATATTGCCTCCAACAAGCTGGGTCCTCAATTTATCAACCTTAGAAGGATGGAAGGCTGAGTCAACCTTGAGCTGGTGAGAATCTAACTGCTGGTATTGGGCAGAGTCCAGTGGTGGGTTTCAAATTTTTTCAGAACCTCTTCTGTAGGTGTGGCCTGCTTTGTGGGAGTGGCTTGCCAGCCATATGACTGGGTGGGAGTGGCTTGCCAGCCATGTGACCGGGTGGGAGAGACTTGGTAGTCATGTGACTGGGTGGGCATGGCCAACTTGTAAAATGTGGTGAAACTCACTTAACAATGCTCTTCCTTAGCAACCAAAATGTTGACTCAGAAACTCTGGCATTTGAAGCACGCAAGTCTTAAAGCTGTCAAGTTACAAGACCCTTACACCACTAACCCTTTAGGAAAAAAAACCCCAGGGGTGTTCAAACTTGACAGCTTTAAGACTTGTGGACTTCAACTCCCAGAATTCCTCCTCCAGTCATGTTGGCTCAGGAACTCGGGCATTGACGTGTGCAAGTCTCAAAGCTGTCAAGTTACAAGACCCTCGCACCCCTAACCCTTTAGAAAAAAACTCCTAGGGTGTTCAAACTTGACAGCTTTAAGACTTTAACGTTTAGATAGGACTCTTAGAGGCAGGCGGGGCGATTGGTGAGCGAGCCAATCAGTAAGCGGCGGGCGGGGCAAGCGTGGTGCGGATGGGCAGAGGGAGGGAGCTGGAACCGGTTCTAAACGGCACGGTAGATTTGTGGAACCTCTTCTATAGAAGAGGTTAGAACTGGCAGGAACCCACTCCTGGCCGAGTCAGCCTCCTATGCATTCTAACCACTACATCACCATGGCTCATGCATTTATTTGTTTCCTGCCTCTCTTCTCCGATGGTTTCTAAGGCAGCATCTCTTCCTCTCATCGCTCAAGGTTATCCACACAATCCATTACACAAGTTAAGGAGACACATATACATCAATGCATCCCCCCCCCATTGTACTGACACCCTGAAAGAATAAACCATTAAACTTGATTTAATGCAGGGAATCGTTTTTCTAAATACAGGTATGGTCATTAAATTACACAAAGGTCTCTTTGAAAAACACTACTACGTGGTATTGATTGTCAGGTTCCTCCAATTCAAACTCACAAGAATTTGAACGCTGTTTGCTTTCTGCAGTCAAATAATATAATACCCACAAATCAGAAGAACTATTAAAGAGGTGGTTGGATTACAAAAGGCAGCTCTTCTTGGCAAATTCCATCATTTGAATAGTAAATTCACTCTGCAATTAAATGCGCCGGGCATTTCTGTTTTGCTACTGATAAACATTTAACAAAAGCTCTCCTCGCCATTATCAGTTCCCTTTGCTTTTAGATAGTCACAGGGACATTGTCACATAGGAAGTGGTTTGATGCTAGTTAAAGACAGATGGATATGCACGCCTTACAGAATAGTTGGATCATTTTGTAAAAGTGAAGCAGCCCAAATGAAAGACACAAATTGTTGGACTATAGCACCTGATGGAATAAGCTATCTGTACACCTTATCAGGTAATCCAGGCAGAAAACACAGACCAGATAAAATGATTCTACTTTAGGGTAAAGCTTCATTAACATAATGTTGCAAATCTGAAAATATAATTCGCCTTACTGTCTTCTGTGCAGCCGTGTATAGAAGCCAGGTATATTCCTGGATGACTGAGAATCAGGGCCGGATTTTCCTATAGGCTAACTAGGCTTCAGCCTAGGGCCTCAAGATCAAGAGGGGCCTACATTCAAATTGTTAGCAAAATTAAAATTACACTATTCTAAAAACAGTGAACACTAAAACACTGAACCGAAAATAAGGAGAAATTCTACGCATATGACTAATAAACAAACATAAAAATGTATTGGTTAAGATCGTTCCAGCGCCGCAGCAGTTGGGGAGCCCGCCCACGTTCCCGGCACTGGCAGTTGGGCGAGAGGCGCGGCCGTTCCCAGTAGCCGCCCCGTCGACGCAGAGCCCACCAGCGGCCAGGCAGGTGAGGGAGAGGGGGCCAAGCCAGGCAGCTGAGCGCAGCAGGGGAGGCGGCTGGCCTCACTGCCTTTGCTGCAGAGCAGAGCTGCCCTCCGTCTGGAGGCCAGCTATATATATTGATATTTATTGATATATATCACAGTAATGATGTATTTTATTGTCTCTCATGTAATTTACAAACTTAAAAATGGGAGGTGAAAGGGCTTCATAAGTGGAATAGCCTAGGGCCTCTTTTCATCTAAATCCGGCCCTGCTGAGAATCTCCATAATCCATGGAATTATGGCCGAGGTACAGGCTAGAGAGTATAAAGAAAAAGAAAAAAAAAACAGGTACTGAATTTAGAGAATCCTCTGCTGGACACAAAAATTTATATCTCTCGCTATTCAAAAGAATTCAAGAGCCAGCTTCAGTGGATATGCCAGGCAAGGGAAGGTTTCATTGTGCCAGTTCTAACAACATCACGAGTCACTTACACAAGGCACTTGCTTTCTGAACAAAAAGTTATTTCCCTTTTTAAAGGATTGTATAAAATCAGGTTTTTTTACTACATTTCCCGCTTTCTTTACCTCCCTTTTAAAATACCTGATCTGATGAAGAGGCTCTAAAAAGTTGGAAACTTGCACACTGCTTTGTGATTCTCGGTTGACCCTAAGAAAGGAATGGGATCGATATGGGTTTTGAAATACCATTCCATATCATAAAGATGAGATGCCAAGAAAGAAAACCCCTCAAATTTCATCAATTTGAATTTATTTATTCCTGGTAAGTTCTCTTCTCTCTCTAAGAGTGCTTCACAATCTCAAGGTTGTTGTTTTGCTTTCAAGCCCTTATCTAGCTCTTCATTTTCATTTTATTGGAAACTTTTTGTTCTTTCAGAATGAAGTTTTCTCTTCATTGTGCTCCATGCCTCAACCGCTATCTCTAATATTGGTTTAAAGCCTGAAAAGACATTGTTCCATGCAGATATTTTGTCTCGTTTTTATTTGGTTCAATGACACTTATCAAATGATTATCCCAAGATCTCTAGTGAATCGGTAGCATCTACAATTGGATCCCATTCTTTTCTTTTTTAATTTTTTAACTTTATTTATTTAACAAGAAACAAAAAGAAAAGCCCTTAAGCGAAGAGGGGGAAAAAACAAACCCATGGTAAAAATTGTAAAACAATATAGCTATGGATAGCATAGTTAAAGAATATTTTTTAAAATAAAAATACAGATTTCTCCTCTATGACACGATAGAAGCCAAAGCTGGAATTTGAAAGAGGATAGAAAGAGAATTTGTGCTTTTGAATTTTGGTGAAGAAGCTTGAGAGGAGTATGGATAGCTGCAAAAACAAACTAATGGATCATATTAGATGTCTTATTTAATGCACAAATGGCCAGGTTGGGAATCATCACATTTTGGATACATTAAGTAAAGACCCTTGAGAAGTTCATAATGCTGGGAAAGATGGAAGGAAAGAGAAGAAAAGAACAAGTAGAAAGTAGAACAACATGAGGTTAGGACACTGGTTTTATAATCAGCAGGCTCATGTTTGAGACCCGGTTGCTGCTAAGGGATGGGGCAAGCTTTCATCACATGCTCCAGCAGGACCCAGCAGTTCAAAAGTTGGTGACTGCGAGTAGATAAATGGGTACTATTTCAGTGGATGACTTAATGGGGGCATGAAAGGAGTTGCCAACTATGTGTTCCCTGGGCAACAGTGAGGTCACCATTCAATCATTTGAACCAGAAAGAACTTTGGCACGCCCGACATGGCAGTAGTAGTAGTGATCATAGTAGTAGTGGTGGTGATGGAGGAGGAGAAGGAGGAGGTGATGGTGATGGAGGAGGAGGAGGGAAGAGGAGGAGGAGGAGGAGGAGGAGAAGAAGAAGAAGAAGAAGAAATAGAAGAAGAGAAGAAGAAGAAGAAGAAGAAATAGAAGAAGAGAAGAAGAAGAATAGAAAGAAGAAGAAAAAGAAGAAGAAATAGAAGAGAAGAAGAAGAAGAAGAAGAAGAAGAAGAAGAAGAAGAAGAAGAAGAAGAAGAAGAAGTAGTAGTAGTAGTAGTAGTAGTAGTAGTAGTAGTAGTAGTAGTAGTAGTAGTATTGCCAATTTCCAGGTCACCCTCCATTTTCCAACAATGCTACAAGAAACGTAACACAATATTTTCACAAGGTACTTAACCAAGTCAAGTAAAGAGATTCATTTCTACAACATGTGACGTTCACTTTTTTTCCTTGTGCAGGACTCATACTACACTGGGGACTTCCAAAATTCTACATCCTAGGATGTTTGCTGCTGCTACCTTCCAAAGATTAGCTCTAGCTGTTGCAGCATGTCAAAGTAGTTTATTTCCTTGACATGAAGTTTGAACACAACTTTTCATGCAGGCAACCATGTATTCAAGCCACCTACCAAGCAACATACAGTATGTAGTCAGAGACATTCACAAATTTAATTCCATCAGGAACACTAAGGAGAAATTTCCTGACAGTGAGAACAATGAATCAGTGGAACAACTTGTTGTGAATGCTCCAATACTGGAAGTCTTTAAGAAGATGTTGGATATCTATCTGTCTGAAGTGGTGTAGGGTTTCCTGCCTAAGCAGGGGGTTGGGCTAGAAGACCTCCAAGGTCCCTTCCAACTCTGTTATTCTATTCTATTCTACTTCCAGACATATTCACGACACCTTATATAACTATTTCTACATAGCTATAATTAAAATTATAGTTCAAATTATTGTAATATTTATAACCAGGAAAGACTCTTACCTTTATCAAAACATGAAAAGGAAATGGGGGGGGAGATTTTTTTCCCCCCAGTTATTATTACTGGTTTTTTTTCCCCGAAGCCCAATCTGTCTTTATTTTTACTCCACATTACTGATTTTTCTTTAACCATTCTTTTAGTAAGGGGCCTAGGATGTACTTTTCGGTTAAGATTCTTGCAGCAGCTAATAAATTCCAAATTAACTCTCTTTGATCTGAAGCAAACTGTTCTTAATAACCTAAGGGGATTATCAAGGAATGTAAGGGCAGAGTCAAATGTACCATCAGCAAAATCAGGACGCACACGCTGCTTCATAAAGCTTTTAAACTGGGGATCGCTCCAACTGAATAGGCTCAAAATGAACGATGTCTCTATAAGGCTGGGCAGCGCTTTTGATTCTGGGCCAGACACACCTATTGAAGTACACAAGGAAAGGAAAAAAGGAAATCATTAAGGCAGCCATGTCTTTTCAGCCGTCTCCGGTGGACAACTACGGGATCACACTGATGTCCTTCACTCTCACTTGCCACCCAGCGGTGGGTTTCACATTTTGTTACCACTGGTTCGCCCCGCGCATGCCTGCTTGCTTTGCGCGCGCCCACTCGCTTTGTGTGTGCCCACATGCTTTGTGCGCCCCCTTGCTCTGCGCACACCCACTTCCTTTGCATGCACCCACTCGGTTTGTGCACGCACCTTCCAGAGCCAAGGTGGCGCAGTGGTTAAATGCAGCACTGCAGGCTACTGCTAGATCAGCAGTTCAGCGGTTCAAATCTCACCGGCTCAGGGTTGACTCAGCCTTCCATCCTTCCGAGGTGGGTAAAATGAGGACCCAGATTGTTGGGGGCAATATGCTGACTCTCTGTAAACCGCTTAGAGAGGGCTGCAAGCCCTATGAAGCGGTATATAAGTCTACTGCTATTGCTATTGCATTCATGCACCCGGCCTCAGAAACATGCCTCAATGGGACAGCATAGAGCCAGGGCGGGTGGGCAGGCCCACCTATGATTTCCGCTACCAGTTCTGGCAAACCGGTTCGAACCAGCTGAATACCATCTCTGTTGCCATGACCAAGAAAAGACACAGATGCTATTTTTTTAATTAAAATATTCCAGCAAAATATTATATCTTGCTAGTCTATCAACCGTTTTGGTTATGAGTCCAATTTTTTTGGGGGGGAAGAGAAGAGGTACAGGATAAGATTGTGGGAACAGACCCAAAATATGAGAGACTTTAACATAGACATTTTGTTATTTGTTATATTTTTCTGGTATTGGTTGTGCTTAGGTAGGACAGAGAACCTCTACGGTTTTCAATGGATTGAGACTGAAAGACACATTACTAAATTAAGTAGATAAATAACATACTATCTGTTGGATGCTCGATTTTGAATGTGCAACCTTTTCAAACTACTTCAGCATGTCCATTTAGGAATGATAGGATTTCTCTTCGAAGCTGAGAGCTGATTGAAACAGTCATAACATTTTCAATTATCTATAGACATTTACATGGAATTTTAAAATAAATAATTCGAGAGATGGACTTACGATGGGATCTAGAATATATTTGTAGAATTCAAATCAAGGAATTGTGTCTTGTACATTAAGATCATCTAACAGGTCTGGGGGTTGTGTAACACTGTTGTGTAACAGTTGTATAACACTGTCCCAAGCAAAGCTAGTCAGAGCCTTTCATAGGCATAACCTCTATTAAAATGCACCTGGCCTTCAGGTGCTTTGGAAAATAGGTTCATCCCCTCCTCTCTGTGGCAGCCCCTCAAATATTGGAACATTGCTATCATGTCTCCCCTGGTCCTTCTTTTCACTAGACTAGCCATGCCCAGTTCCTACAACCGTTCATTGTATGTTTTAGTCTCCAGTCCTCTAATCATCTTGGTTGCTCTTCTCTGCACTTTTTCTAGAGTCTCAACATCTTTTTTTTTTAGTGTGACCAAAACTGGATACAGGATTCTAAGTGTGGTCTTACTAAGGCTTTATAGAGTGATATCAGCATCTCACATGATCTTGGTTGTATCCCTGTGTCTGGTTTTACCTTTTTGATCCTACCATTTTTACTACACTGTTGTTTTATGTATGGGTTTTTTTTAACTACTCAGACACCAGTTCATTGTAGTGGGTACAATTGTCTACAGAAACTAATAAGTAAATAATTATATTAAAATGCTAATTTCACTAGTTTCCCACTCATTCCTAGATTCTTTGGGACCCATTCTATATCCTTCTCCCCCCTCTCTTTCTCTCTTCCTCCCTTTCTCTCTTCCTTTCTCTCCCTCCCTCCCTCCCTCTGTGTGTGTCTGTGAGTCTCCCTTTCTGTCTCCCTCTCTCTGTCTCTCTTTCTGTCTGTGTCTTTCTCACTCTTTCTCTCTGTCTCTTTGTCTCTCTCTATCTGTCTCACTGTGCGTGTTTGTGTGTGTGTCTCTCTCTGTCTCTCTCCCTCTCTCCCTCTCTCTGACTCTCTCTTTCTGTCTGTCTTTCTCTCTCTATCTCTGTCTCTCTCTGTCTCTCTCTTTCTGTCTGTCTTTCTCTCTGTGTCTCTCTCTGTCGCTGTCTTTCTCTCTCTTTCTCTCTGTCTCTCTCTCCTTAATGAGCTAAAGGCTCCTTCAACATCTTGAAAAATGTAAAAGGATTTGTAGTGTGTCTGACAAGATAGAGACTGACGTGAATATGCAAAGTTTTAAGCGATGCATGCCTGCAGAGTAACTTTACCCACGTTCTGCTGTAAAACAGCTTTTTCCTTTCCCCCCACCAGCTTAGATGTAAACCGTTCATCGCTAATGACACACAGTCTTCCTTAAGCACTCTACTTTTTAAAGTGGGGACTGTTTGAGGCAAATAAGTAGGTCAACTTTAGGACTTCTATGTGAATGTTGTTACTAATCACATCCAAACTTTTTTTTCTCAAAAACTATATCAATAAATCAGTCATTTAAGGGTTTCGGTGTTGCGTTACTCTGACCAGTACGAGGAGGAAATGACACAATGGCTGAACGCCCAATATTGGAAATGGGGAAGGATATCAGACCCAAAAATAAGAAGGGTTGCTATAGACAACATGTCGTAGGTAAAGTAACATCACCCCAAGGAAAAAAATATCACCACGATTTACATCACCCCAATGTAAAAAAGATGTTGAGACTCTCGAAAGAGTGCAGAGAAGAGCAATAAGGATGATTAGGGGACTGGAGGCTAAAACATATAAAGAACAATAGCTGGAATTGGGTACGTCTAGTTTAATGCAAAGAAGGACTAGATGTCAGGCGTGCCTCCATCAATAACCAAGAAAGAAAACTCCCAACTCCATGGAATTAAAATACTTTTACTAGTTATGAAAAGATAGCAATGAAAGTGAAGCAAGATCTGAGCCAGAAAGGCACGAACAAGTACATATCAAAGGATAACCCAGCCCCCTCCCTCCAATCAACCCACCCCAGTGTCCAATCTGCAACTCCCTTAGGTGTCATGTGGGGTGCATCTCCAAAAGGCATCATCATGTTGGTATGCAGGATGGTTGACCTTGTCTAGGTCCAAACACCGGCCACCAGCATGCGCAGAAGATGGTGAGAAGAAAACTCCCTTTTCCATATCACCTCCTGTACCATTTATTCCCATCCCAAATACCATGCCCCCACCCTCCGTATTTCTATGGCAGCTGATAGCAAGTAAGCGAAGCAGAGGCTGACATCAGGGGAGACATGATAGCAGTCTTCCAATATCTCAGGGGTTGCCACCTGAGGGCAGGGCAAGAAGCAATGGATGGAAACTAATCAAGGAGAGAAGCAAGCGCGTGGATGTATTTTTTTTTAAACTATCAAACTAGTAATAATGGTAGCTGGGACCCACCCATGTGCTGGCCACATGACCCCAGAAACATCTATGGACAGTGCTGGCTCTTCGGCTTTGAAACGGAAAGGAGCACCGCCCCCTAAAGTTGGGAATGACTAGCACATATATATGAGGGGAACCTTTACCTTTAAGCATCTGAAATGTTTCTGCTCACTTTAGCTGCACATATGCTAAAATTGGAACGATACTGAAGTGTGAGGTGTGAACAAAGGCATTTTATTGAAGGTCCTTCTTGAAAGACTGAAGCTGCAGTCGGACATTTAGTGTGTGTAACTCCCTATTCAATTCAGTCATGGACATTACTTAGTCCAGTTAATGTCTGATAACTTTGTTGCCTTGTGTAGAAATTAGCATAAGTGGAGGTGAAATGAATTCTACAACAAGCCAAAAATTCTGCCAAGAGCTTGCCAGTCCTGGAAGCCATCTTTTACTTTTGGGACTTGAGGTCTGCCACATTTTCTACTGTGAGAAAATGGGAGGGGGATTATACAGAGTGTGGGTGATATGTAGCCATAATAACATTCTTTCTCAGAGAATCAAGGTCATTTTGCCTTGCAGCTGTGATGACGTAACTGGGAGGCATCTCCAGTTTTCGACAGTGCATTGATTGGTCCATGCGATGGGCATGTGGGTGCTGGGCAAAGACTTGAACTTTCCCTTGGGTGGGGAGAACCTGGAAACTTTCAGATTCGGGTTTCCCCAGATGTGCCAATATGACTTCTCTAATAAAATGGAACATTGAGGAACCTCAAGTCTCGGAGTCTTCTTTCATTGGAGGTGTTAGTTGGAACTCTGACATACTTAGGCACTTCATCTCCTGAACAGAGCCAACTAAATCAAGGACAAACAAATAAAATATCTAATTCTTGGAAGACAAGTTGGGAAGAATAATCTTAGATTATAAAAAGAATGAAATAAAGAGAGAAAAGATGCTAAACTTGCTACACTGAGAAAGATGTTTTCTTTAAATATCTTTCTTTAAGGTTAACTCTTTAAAGACAATATAACATGACAATCTTTCATTGGAAGCAGCTTGTAAATTGAATCAATATATATTTTCTTGAGCGGGGGGGCTGATCTGATCCTGCCCTCAGTTCTAGCTCAGTGCCTCATATTCCAAGATTTATGAAGCAGTTCATACTCACTGCTTTATTTCCATTGTGTTGGATTGTGTTTTAATTGGGTTGCGGCTTTTCATTAATGAAGTATTTGAGAGAAGGTAGACAATGAAACTATTCTGCACTATTGTTATACCTTTAGGAGCACAAAAACAAGGTGAGGAACCTTGCGTTTGGAGAAACATTTCTTGTGGTAGCAAAGACGGTTCAATCCTATGAAAAAAAGGATGTCACAGAAAGTGGTGAGGGGTTGACCTTTACTTCACTCAGGTCAGCGAGGCTCAAATGTCCTTTCTATGCTCCTTCCTGTCCTCTACACTGAGCAGGCATTCGGGCGAGACCTTTAGTCAACTCTTGACAATATCCTGATGCAGATCAGGGCACAAAGTCACCTTCAAAGTCATCACTTATAAATGCTTAACCGAGGCACAAAAGGAAAAGGGAAAAATAGCTTCGGGCGTCTTCACTTCTAGTCCCTGGTCTCCAATTAAAGAAATCATATGTCAAAATTCCCTGGTGGTGATAAACACATCAACAGATTTCAGAATATAATATGGTATTCATTGGTTATGTTTCTGGCTGTAGGACAGAACTGACTTTCACTGTAACAGTTTGCTTTCCCCCCCCCCACCCCCAACCCTCGATTGCTAAAAATGTACATTGTGAAAGTATTTTCCTGGCGTTCTTAATTGTTTAACTCCTTTGGAAGTGAGCTTCAAGTGAAGCTTTATCTACCCCACATCATTTCATTCTGAGCATTATTCTAGCTAGAAAGAAATGTCAAGGCAACACTAATGGATACCATAAGCTGATGAAGTGCCTCTTTATGATTTGACAGAGACAACGGTGAGGATGCTTCTAAAATTCTTTCTTGAAATTCTCTTCATAATTTAAAGGGTCAATTGTTCTGGTTTTTCCTTTCTTTCTCCTTTTCTTTTCTTTTCTTTTCTTTTTCTTTTGGGAGGGGGGAAGCATTTTGTGGTAGGGAAAAGAGTTGAGTACTTCAGGTGAAAGCCCAAACATTCAAATATTCCAATACAAAGTTCCAAATAATCTCACTTAAAAAAGTTTTTTTAAAAAAAATGGGAGGTTATAATGCTTACATACTCATGGGTAATGTACAGGGGTGGGTTTCAAATTTTTTTAGAACCTCTTCTGTAGGTGTGGCCTGTTTTGTGGGAGTGGCTTGCTGGCCATGTGACTGAGTGGGAGTGGCTTCCCAGCCATGTGACTGGGTGGGTGTGGCCAACTTGTAAAATGTGGTGAAACTGACTTAACAACGCTCTTGCTTAGCAACCAAAATGTTGGCTCAGAAACTCTGGCATTTGAAGCATGCAAGTCTTAAAACTGTCAAGTTACAAGACCCTTGCACCCCTAACCCTTTAGAAAAAAACCCAGGGGTGTTCAAACTTGACAGCTTTAAGACTTGTGGACTTCAACTCCCAGAATCCCTCCTCTCGCTCTTCATCTTGATGATGTGCGGATGGGCGGGGGGAGGAAGCTGGAAGTGGTTCTAAACAGCACTGTGGATTTGTGGAACCTCTTCTATAGAAGAGGTTAGAACTGGCAGGAACCCACCCCTGGTAATGTAGAAGAGAAAAGAAAGTTATGAAATAAATAAGATTGAAAATGTGTGACCATTCTTTCTCTGACCTTATACTGCCCGTGTTTCCCCCAAAATAAGTCTTATTTTCTTTTGACCCCCAAAATAAGCACTTGGTCTTATTTTCGGGGGGGGGGTGTCTTATTGTTTTTGAAGTGCAGAAGGCTTCGAGAGTGGTCACCTTATGGTGGATGCTGTGTTGCAACGTTTTTGGGGAGGGCTTATTTTCAGGGGAGGGCTTATTTTAGTGCATGTGCTCAAAAGCCTGATTGGGCCCATTATCCTGGGAGGCCTTTTTTTCAGGGAAACAGGGTATACTAGACATAGTTAGTCCTTTATAAACACATTTCAGGTTAACCAGTTTATATAATGAAATGTAGTTTCCCAAAGCCCCTCTAATCATATTCTTGTCAGTATATTCTGCTTGAATTGAAAGTTCCAAGGTTGGAGAGATAAGAGAGAGAGGGGGAGAGGGGGAGAGAGAGGGAGAGAAAATAAGAAAGTGTCAACTTGTGAAGCTTCCCTGACCTGCTCCCGAGTTGCCCTAGGTGGGGGGATGGGAAATCGCACCTCGCGGCTGCACCAAGTTATTTACTCCTCAGTCATAACAAGGGGTATTCGGACTGACCAAGTCAAGGCCATCTCCGTGGATACCAGCAATACTTGGAAGGGAGTGATTTCTGCAACCCGCAAAATTACTTCGTTGGGGAATGTGACCAGGTGACACACTTTGGGGTGGGGGGAACCAGGTCAGAGGCAAGGCGTGAAGGGGGTAAAGAGAGAGTTGGCTTCACCTAGGTAATGCTGACAAGGTGCTCCTAATGAAAGACTGGATTTTTATGGCCGAATGGCTTGAGACTCTTGATTGCATTAGGGCGCTGGTTGGAACCCTGATACACAAATGCATTACAACAATTCAGTGTGGTTGTGGTTTAGTCATGCTAGAAAATGACCACCTTCTTCAAAGTCCAAACTAAGCAAATCTGGGTACCCTCAAGATTACGGATTGCAGAATGATTCTTTGAGCTAAGTGTTATTCCATGGATGACGCGCCAACGTTAGAGGTTTTAAAGGAGAGATTGGACAACCATTTCTCTAAAGTGGCGTAGTGTTCCCTGTTTGAGCAGGGTAGTTGGACCAGAAGACACCCAAGGTCCCTTCCAACTCTTGTTATGGAGCAAGGAGGAAGAAGAAGAGATGTTTTCATATAAAAAGGTGCTGAATACTAAATACCTAAATACTCCTGCTTACTATTCTCCCCATAACTACAACGGTGTGGAGTTTGCTGGGCTGACGGAGAGAACCTCCCCAAGTCATCCAGCCCATTTTCTCTGCAGATATTCCTCTCCAATGCCAAGTACGTGGTTGTGCCATTCAGTGCTGTTCTTCCTTGCATCTTACACTTTGGTACTTGAGGCTTCTCTGCATAGTTTGCAACTTGAATCTCGGTCTCGGTCTCGGTCTCGGACTCTCTCTCTCTCGCTCCTTTCATCCTAAAGTGGTTCATAACTTTCAAAAAACATTGTCCCTTCAAGACTCATTTCATACTGCAGGAATGAGAGCAACACGTTGATGGGGCTACCTACTGCTGTTTGATGCATAATTACTCCTTCAAACAAGGTTTCTCTTTTTGACTTTAATCTTTTGCTGCCATCTTTTGGTAAAAGGAGAGCATTAAAAAAAACTACTCATGTTTTATTTTTAATAAATAAAATGGAGAAAAAGTATAATCAGACCGAACAACAGCATAACACCCTTTTTAAGATCATTGTAGTTAAAATCTTCCCTAGAATTCAGCCCCTTTTCCTATGCCACCTCCGTTCTCCAGGGTTAAAAGTGAATTATATGATTCATCAAAAACGGCAGGATGAAACTCCTTGCTTCCGTCAAGGAAGCAAAAAGAAAAAGAAACTTGAGGGAAAGGAGGGGTGTTGCAAAAGTAATGATTATATATTTAAAAAGCTTAGTCATAAAACACATCTTCAAAAGCCAGCTAGAAAGCAGATGTCAAAGAGTGGGAGAGAAGGAAAAAGTCACAAAACAAAAACTCACAACTAACATTTCTGGGAAATAAAAAGGGTTTCCCCACTGCCTACTCTTACCAAAAGGTGTAAGAATGTTTGTCAAAATATAGATGTAAACTATACACCTAGAGTAAACAATACTCATATATTTTACACATAGATGTAAAAAAAGGGTTTGCACACTTCCCCGCTTGTAGATTTTATATTTTGGAGTGACTTGGCAGGGAGACCTTGAGAATTGTAACTGCAGAATATCCAAACACCTTCCTGATCTCCTTCAGGATAACACTCCCCTTTGTGTTATTATTTGTGTACTGAATAGAATACAATAGCAGAGTTGGACGGGACCTTGGTGGTCTTCTAGTCCAACCCCCTGCCTATGCAGGAAACCCTACACCACTTCAGACAAATGGTTATCCAACATCTTCTTTAAAACTTCCACTGTTGGAGCATTCACAACTTCTGGAGGCAAGTTGTTCCACTGAGTAATTGTTCTAACTGTTAGGAAATTTATCCTCAGTTCTAAGTTGCTTCTCTCCTTGATTAGTTTCCCCACATTGCTTCTTGTTCTACCCTCAGGTGCTTTGGAGAATAGTTTGACTCCCTCTTCTTTGTGGCAACCCCTGAGATATTGGAAGACTGCTATCATGTCTCCCCTAGTCCTTCTTTTCATTAAACTAGACATACACAGTTCCTGCAACCGTTCTTCATATGTTTTAGCCTCCAGCCCCCTAATCATCTTTGTTGCCATTCTCTGCACTCTTTCTAGAGTCTCCACATCTTTTTTACATTGTGGCGACCAAAACTGAATGCAGTATTCCAAGTGTGACCTTTCCAAGGCATTATAAAGTGGTATCAACACTTCATGTGATCTTGATTCTATCCCTCTATTTATGCAGCCTAGAACTGTGTTGGCTTTTTGTGCAGCTGCTGCACACAGCAGCAGTTGTCCACTAGGATTCCAAAATCTCATATCAATGCAACATAATCCACTGTTAGAATAAATCAAGTGTTTGTTTGATTATTTCCCCAAACT
Organism: Thamnophis sirtalis; assembly: GCF_051295495.1. Lineage (NCBI taxonomy): Eukaryota > Metazoa > Chordata > Lepidosauria > Squamata > Natricidae > Thamnophis > Thamnophis sirtalis. Next base: position 49,921,417 of record NW_028261393.1, on the reverse strand, counting down.
TGGCATCTTTTAGATGTGTGGATTCTTGCTGGCTGGGGAGTTTTGGGAGTTGAAGTCCTCACCTCTTAAAGTTGCCAAGTTTTGGGGGGGGGGGAAATACTGGAATAAATTTGTATGAGCTTCCTGCAAGCTTCAGGCGATAAGATAAAAATTGTTTGCCCTCCCTGGCAATCTCTCTAATAAGGGGAGAATATGTGCAGACCTACAAGCTCTGTATAGCTGGCAATGTAATAGAACATGTGAATTATCTTCCACTTCTCCTTTACCACATATACAAACCCGTTCGGCTATAGGTGTTCTCTTATACCTGGCCTTGAGGAGTGCTTAAGGAAGAATGTTAAATCTGGCTCTGAAGAAAGCTATTCTTTGTTTTGGGAAGATCTAGGCTTTATCTAGGCTTTCTCCTCCAGGACACTAACCCAGTTACCACGTATGCAGTGGCAAAGTTCTGTGCGGCTGCAATGTCCATAAGAAAAAAATTAGTATAGTTGTCATCTGGTACCAATTATCTGGACATATCTCTAACAATCTTTGGACCATTGTATTTACTCCTATACTTAACAGCATTGCACCCAGGTAAACCAGGGAGTGACCCGAACAATCTGAGAACATGTATGTTATTTTCCACTTTTAACGTCAATACTTTTTAATTATATGGTAATGTCAGTACTTTTTAACGTATTGTAAAAACCAATGTGTATTGCTGGTCTTTGACCGTAATAAAGATTTACTTACTTAAAAGCTTCAGTAGAGAGGCAAGATATGCATTACGTTGGTGATAGCTAACCTTTTCTGGACCGACTGCCCAAAATGTCTGTGCATGCCCAAACCCCCAAAATGCAATGTGCATGCAGCCCCCCCTCGCATGAGCCCTCCAAGCTTGCATGCATAACTCCCCCACATGCCCTGCCCCCTGAGCATGCACACCCAGCCCCACAGACATGCCCCGCACCCTGTGCATGCACCCACGGCCCCCCACAGGCTTCCCTCATGCTTGTGTGCTCACCTCTGCTTGCATCCTCGGCTTTGCTTGCACCCCAATGTATGCACGTGCAGCGCCCTGGGATGCCCCCCTCCCCGCATGCACAGCAGAGATTCAAAGACCAGCAGGCTGGTGGGAAGCGTATGCACAGGCAGAGCAGAGTTGAACTGGGGTGACCCGCCATAGGTTTGCCTCACGACACTGCGGTATCTCTGGAAAGCGAGTTACAAGGATGTTCTTACAGATGTGTGTGCAAAAAAAAAAAAAACCAGAGCATGGGTAATAGTTGCATTCCCCCCCCCCCAACTCCAAGTTTAATTATTTTATTTTTCTGTCTTTTGTTATCTAGCCTCACGTGCCCGAGTGACTGGTAAACACACTACAAATGTCGATATCTCTCTATGCAACATATTATTATAATACCAATACATTCCTGCTGAATTGTCTTCAGGAACTACTGTATTTTTTGGATTATAAGATTGCAGCTTTTTTCCTCAAAGAAGAGGCTGAAAATCTGGGTCTGTCTTATACCCTTCACCAAAATGTCCATGCAGAGCCTTTAGGAGGCTTTCAGAGTGCTCCTGGGGACTGGGGATCGCAGAAATGAGCGAAAAACGGACCGTTTTTGCTCAATTTTGCTCCCCCAGCCCCTAGAGCACCCTATAAGCCTCCTAAGGGCTATTCATGCCCTTTAAAAAAAACAGGCCCGTTTTTACAAAAAACAGGCCGTTTTGGAGATATTTGCAGAGTGCAAAAACTTTTTTTTTTTTAAATTTGCCTCTTCAAAACCTTTGTGCATCTTATACTCCAAAATATACTGTAAATATCTATTCTCAAAGAGGCAAGTTTTTCTTTTTCCTAGTTTTTCCTTGGCAATTCATAATCTTTGATTGGGTTGCCTACCAACGCTATTACTTTTACAGTAGGCTGTGTGTGTTATCATTGTATTTTGTGATGATTATTTTTTCTTCTTCTTCTTACCATTCAGATTTTACTGGATTCAAATGTTGCTTTCCTAGGCTGCCTGGGGGTAGATTGTTTAACAAGGGGTACAGCTATTTTAAATACCGACATGTTTTTTTCAAGATAACAAAGGCTCTTTAAAAGAGGAGGCAACGTTTATAGTCTGGTGCACCGCTGTGAACAAAGCCAGTTGGGAACTGAGCCAGCAACTCAAAATTTAATCTCCTAGACCATAGAGAATCTAAGCTTCAAGGAAAACTCACAAACTGTTGGCACAAATGCATGCAAAGATCGGCACACAAATAGATTGGGCCTACAAAGCGTGTAGCTGCTCTGCTCACAGCAATAAGCAGACTTATATATACTGCTTATATAGTGCTTTACTATTACTTTACACAGTGCTTTCTAAGCAGTTTACACAGTCATCATATTGCCCCCAAACCATCTGGGTCCTCATTTTACCCACATCGAGAGGATGAAAGGCTGAGTCAACCTTGAGCTGGTCAGGATCAAACTGCTGGTAGTGGGCAGAGTTATCCTGCAATATTGCATTCTAGCCACTGCACCACCAGGGCTCCTAATAGCAATAGCACTTAGACTTATATACCACTTTACAGTGCTTTACAGTCCTCTTTAAGTGGTTTACAGAGTCAGCATCTTGCCCCCCAATAATCTGGGTCCTCATTTTACCCGCCTCGGAAGGATGGAAGGCTGAGTCAACCTTGAGCCTGGTGAGATTTGAACTACCAAATTGCAGGCAGCTGGCAGGCAGCAGAAGTAGCCTGCAGTACTGCACTCTAACAACTGCATCACCAAGGCTCATTGTGAAACTTAGAACTAAGCCACTGATCCTAAAGGAACTTTTGTGATGCCTACTACTGCGTATCTACTACTGTAAAGCGGAGGTATGCCTCCCAGTGAGTGTTGACTCCTGGTTATTGCCTGGATAGATTGCTGCAGTTTTCTTGGCAAGCTTTTGAAAGTGGTTTCCCCCTTTTTTTTAGGGCTCAGAAAGCTGATTGCAGACCTAAAGCAGAACTAGAACTCACAAGTTTCCTAGTTTTAGCCTGATGACTTAACCACTTATACTGATACAGAGTTGGAAGGGACCTTGTAGGTCACCTAGTCCAACCCTCACCCAAGCAGGAAACCCTACACTATTTCTGACAAATGGCAGCCCAGTCTCTTCTTGAAAGCTTTCGGTGGTGAAGCTCCCACAACTTCTGAAGGCAACTCCTGTTCCATTGGTTGATTGGTCTCATTGTCATCAAATAAGGAGAGCAATAAGGATTGCGCTCCTTATTTCCAAGTTGAATCTGTCTTTGTTCAGTTTCCATCCATTATTCCTTGTCTGGCCTTCAGGTGCTTTGGAAAATAGCTTGACCCCCTCCTCTCTGTGGCAGCCCCTCAAATATCAGAAGACTGCTATCATGTCTCCCTTCCTGCTTCTCTTCTCTAAACTAGCCATGCCCAGTTCCTGCAACCGCTCACCATATTTTTTAGTTTTCAGTCCCCTCATCATCCTGGTTGCTCTTTTCTGCATTTTTTCTAGAGTCTCAACATCTTATTTATAGTGTGGTGACCAAAACTGGATGCAGGATTCTAGGTGTGGTCTTACTAAGGCATTATAGAATGGTATTAGTATCTCACTTGATCTTGATTGTATCCCTTTGTTAATGCAATTTAGGATTGCATTGGCTTTTTTTGGTTGCTGCCGTACTCTGTTGACTTGTTCTTTACAATTGGAGAACACAGTGTTGTTGTTTTTTTAAAAAAAACAAAATTTTCTTGGAAGGTTGATTTCAGGAGGGAAAAAACCTCTGAGATTAATGACAATTTGTCTTTTTCTGTTCCCCAAATTATTTGAGTTTTTGGCCTTGTTAATTCCCGGCCCCCTGCAATTTCCAATCAGATGGGTCTTGATTCAATTACATTTCAAAACACAGGAGCCTACTACTATAACCAATCTACCTTAAAGTTATGGCTGGCTTCTGAATCCGTGTTCGAAACAAGCAAATGGCAAAAAAAAAAATCCTTCCATTTTTCTCATTCAAAAGGTTCTATAATTGATTTTGGCGATGCCTTTGAACTGACTTCATTGATGCAAGATAGTGGAAATGCCATGCTCTTTATTGCTGGAAATCTCTCCATCTTTCTGTAACATCCCTTGATGGCTTCAATACATTATCCAGAAAAAAGAGAGACAAAAAAAAAAAAAACTTCAGAGGGTTTTGGTTTTTTTTTGTCCCCATGGGATTTAACTACAAGGAAACTGCAGGCCGCTGGGGGAAAAAAGGCTCTTCAAGGAAAGATGTTCACACATATCCTTTGCTAAAGATAAGAGAACTGAGAGAAATTCATAACCACTGAAATGTATCTTTTGAGAGGAATAAATCCTTACAGGTGTTCTGTCTATGAATGTCTATTCTGCCTTAATATATCCCATGATGGCAAACCTATGGCACGCATTCCATAGGAGGCACCGGGAGCCCTCTCTTTGGGCACACGAGCCATCACCTGGCCCAGCTCCACCATTCATGTGTCTCCTGCTGGCCAGCAGATTTTTGGGTCTGCCGCACATCCTGTAGCCCATTTTTGGTCCCAGATAGCTTCAAGGAGGCCTGCTAGGACCAAAATGGGGTGTGGAGGGGTGCAGTGCCCACTATGGCCCGTTTCTGGTCCCAGGAGGTTTCAGAGAGGCTTTCTAGGCCCAAAATTTGATGCGGTGGGGTGGGGCAGCCTTCCATATGGCCTATTTTTTTGGTCCCAAGAGGATCCAGAGAGACCTGGTAGGCCAAAATGAGGTGCAGGATGCAGGGGGGGGTCACGCACATGGATGGGGGAGCATGGGGGGTCATGTGTATGCACAGAGGAGGGAGGGGGAGCACAGGGATCTTGTATGCCTGCACAGGGGTTAGGTACATTGTGTTAAGGGTGTGGGCACCCACACTTACATTATTACGGGCGTGCGATTTTGGCACACAAGGACAAAAAGGTTAGCCATCACTGATATATACTAACCAACAAAATGTATGTGCGCAAGTACAACATGATTGGAGCAAACTTTTGTAGTTTGAACCAGGAAATTTCAGGGAAACTGTCTTACAGCCATGTTATAAAAGCCAGCATGTAGGCAAATGATTCTCGATCTAGAGCAGGGCTGTCAAACTTGTGGGCCAGATGCGTCATGCCCACACCTGGTTTAGAGAAGGGGGGGAAGTCACGATACATCACATGATGACGCCATGACGACACAAGTTTGACACCCCTGATTTAGAAGCAGGGATAGAAGAGAATGTCAAACAGTCATTTGAAAATTCCATCCTTTGTTTCGGTAATCAAAAATCCTGACAAATAAGCAGGGTAGTGGCTGTAACCGTTATCTTTTTTTTAAAAAAAGGTTGTTTTTTTTAACAAAATACATTTATGTTAAAGAACGTAAAGAGAATAGATTTTGGGACATTGGGCTATGCCGAAGTTAATGCACAGTTGAGTAAACATCATGTCAAGTTGGTAGGTGATAAGAAGTAGCTGAAGGGCATTCTTGGAGGGATACAGCAATGCAATCAAATTTTCAAAGGGAAAGGAAGATGGAGTTGCTACGTACAACTGGGCATCAAATGAAGACACCTAAACCTGCCATAATGCAGGCTGATTACATGTTAGGGTGGAATCAAACAAAATTGCTGGTGTGCAAAACAGCCTTTGGAACCTTCTGGGAGATGAGACTAGGAATTCAAAGACACCTAGGTTCAATCCTACTTTTATTTTAAGCAATAAAATCTTGCAAGTCTGAATGTGTCACACCCCCCCCTTCTTTATCTTCATCGGAGCTTGTCTTAGATGTTTGCTCACATTACATTTCTGCCCTGGAATCAGACCTCTTTTATCTGGCCATTCTCTTGACGGTGGCTTTTTTTCCTGTTCCTCAAGGCCCTTCTTTCTATCCTCTATAAGACACAATATTTTCTGTTGCCGGGTATTATTGTAAATTTATATTGCAAGACAAGAAGGCGCTACACAAGGCTCCTAATTTTGTAAGGAGAAGATAATGGGCTTAACTCAGAACAATCCCCAAAATAAAATATAGAACGAATCAAGACAGATCAAGCTAGTCCATATTTGTTTTCATGCTTTTCTCAAAGATTTATAAAAACCATATTAAAGTAGAAGAGTTGTAAGGGACCTTGGAGGTCTTCTAGTCCAAAGCCCTGCTTAGGCAGGAAACCTGACACCACTTCAGACAAATGGTTATCCAACATCTTCTTCAAAACTTCCAGTGTTGGAGCATTCACAACTTCTGGAGGTAAGTTGTTCCACTGATTAATTGTTCTGTCAAGAAATTTTTCCTTAGTTCTAAGTTGCTTCTCTTCTTGATTAGTTTCCACCCATTGCTTCTTGTTCTACCCTCAGGTGCTTTGGAGAATAGCTTCACTCCGTCTTCTTTGTTGCAACCCCTGAAATATTGGAAGACTGCGATCATGTCACCCTTAGTCCTTCTTTTCATCAGACTAGACATACCCAGTTCCAGCAACTGTTCTTTATATATTTTAGCCTCCAGTTCCCTGATCATCTTTGTTGCTCTTATCTGCACTCTTGCTAGAGTCTCAACATCTTTTTTACAATGTGGAAACCAAACCTGGATGCAGGATTCCAAGTGTGGCCTTACCAAGGCATTATAAAGTGGTGTTAACACTTCACATGATCTTGATTCTATCCCTCTGTTTATGCAGCCTAGAACTGGGTTGGCTTTTTTGGCAGCTGCTGCACATGGCTGGCTCACATTTAAATGGTTGTCCATTGGGACTCCAAGATCCCTCTCACAGTTACTACTATTGAGTAAGGTACCACATATTGAAAAGAACACATTTGAAGGTTTAAAGGAATGGTTCCAAGTCAGATCAGAACCTTTAGAACTAAGTCTTCTATATTGGTGGAATGAACCTGCTCCAAACCCTCCAATTTTGTTGGTGTTCCTAGAGACAACTTCTCTGCTTTTGTTGGCATAGATTTTGATGCTCACTGTTCTTTTAGTTTGAGTCTTTACTCATTATTTTTTTGAGGAAGGAGGAAGAGCTAACTACCCAGCCTATTTGTAATCCTGGTCGAGTTTGCAAGTCTTTTCGCTTCTTGCAAAACCAATTTTCAAACGTGCGTATCATTTTAATTCATTTCACAAAATAAGCATCTTTTTAAAAAAAATCTGCAACTCTCTATAAAATGTGTTCTGTGCACATTTTAACTGACAATACATATGTTTTAAAGTCTGGTGAGTTGGCAGCATAGAAATGATTGTAAACATGCATACAAATAAATAAATAAATAAATAAATAAATATGATAGATAGATGATAGATAGATAGATAGATAGATAGATAGATAGATAGATAGATAGATAGATAGATAGATAGCAATAGCAATAGCAATAGCAATAGCAATAGCAATAGCAATAGCAATAGCAATAGCAGTAGACTTATATACCGCTTCATAGGGCTTTCAGCCCTCTCTAAGCGGTTTACAGAGAGTCAGCATATTGCCCCCAACAATCTGGGTCCTTATTTTACCCACCTCGGAAGGATGGAAGGCTGAGTCAACCCTGAGCCGGTGAGATTTGAACCGCTGAACTGCTGATCTAGCAGTAGCCTGCAGTGCTGCATTTAACCACTGCGCCACCTCGGCTCTTGGGCGATAGATAGATAGATAGATAGATAGATAGATAGATAGATAGATAGATAGATAGATAGATAATAAATGCATATAATTTATGTACCCCAGTTTCTATAACACTGTATAACCAATGCTTTCTGGGATAAAATCATATCAAAAGATTTAGTATGCATGAAAAGAACTTAATCACCAACAGAATCAAATGAGAAGACTTTCTAGGTAAGCACTTGCATTATCCTAATATTTTTCTATTTGTTAAGAATTTTAATCTCAAGCTATATCTCACCAGAGAAATGCAGCTGTTCATGGAAAATACTATAAATACAGGGTGAACATTACTGTTTTGTTAATTCTTTCCTGGCTCGCTTTTCAATTTGATCTGGGGAAGAATTTTATTCCTTTATCACCTGAAGTGAGTTGTTTGGGTTTTTTTTCCATTTAACCACTTACTCAGCAATCTGGATTGGCTGTCAGATATTTTGGTGGTGGGAGAGGATTTGGTTAGTCAGAACCAATCCAGTGCATCTAATTTAATCAGAATAAGTCTCTGTTTACCCAAGGTTTTTCTTAGTCCAGCAAAGAAATGAATTAACATTTTTGTCTATACCATCTTTCACCTTGTGATTTCTTTTTTAATGGATCATAATTAAAAAAAAATTACCTTGGCTTATATGCTCATGTATCTCTAGCTATAACTGGGATTTTGTTTTAATATTGATCTGGAAAGTCAAGAAAACATCGAGAACATGGGTGTGCCAGCAACACATTGTATTTGAATAAGAAAGTCATTCCACAGAATAAAAATGCCCATGCATATCAGTTCATTGCCTCATTAATGTCTATTCTTTGAGAACTGGTTAATTCATGTCAACAATACGTCACTTGTAAACTTGTAAGCTTTTGGGTTTGCTTAGTTGGTTAAACTAGAAACAATTTTAAGCATAGTTGGCTAAATTAGAAATGCTGTAGGACAACTCTAGGCAAATCAGACTTACATGGCCAACTAGTTAAGGAAAGAAAGAAGACAAGAGGTTGGGTTAGGTTATAAATTAGTCATTAATAAACTTCACTAATAACACGAATATTGCTTTGAAGAATAACTTCTTAAAACTTTGTTCAACTCATAGAAAGCAAAATAATGTCTCTATAAGATCAGGCTAAAGAGCTACAGTATGTATCCATATTCTGTTTCTAAATAAAGATGACCAGATATTCTGAGAAGTTCACAAGCCCAGTATGAAGTTGTATTTTTGACATACTAATGTGGAGAACATAAATGCAAAGAATGGGGAACGGTTCATTTACTAAAAAAAAGCTCTCTCTTTAATTAGCAGTGGCAAAGAATTAGCTCAAGCAAGTATTTGACTTGTATTAATACATTTAACCTATGCTGGAAATTGAAGTAGCATTTCCAACACATTTGGGGAGGGTCATCACACAGGGAAAATTTGGAATAGCAATAGCAATAGAACTTAGAATTATACACCACTTCACAGTGCTTTGCAGCCCTTTCTGAGCAATTTACAATGTCAACATCTTGACCCCAACAATCTGGGTCCTCATTTTACCGACCTCAGAAGAATGGAAGGATGAGTCTATCATGAGCCCGTTGAGATTCGAACTGCCAAATTGCAGGCAGCCGGCAGTTAGCAGAAGTAGCCTGCAGTACTGCAGTTTAACCACTATCCCACCGTGGCTAAACTGTCTGAACAGTTCAATCACATCTGTTTCAGTTTTAGAAAATGAATGCTTATATTCCATTTAGCTATTCTATGCTAGGCTTGACACAAGTACAAGTACATCATCCCGTAGCATGGATATTTTGTGACCTTTCCCTGGCTTTATATAACCTATGAAGGATCCCTCTCAATCCGTAGTTTAGGGTTAGCATTCTTCTCCTCAGTAATTGGTCAGAAGAATGAATTAGAGAGATAATTAAATTCTTTATTATAATTAGCTTTCTTTAGGGTAGTCCATCTCAACCCTTGTTTCACAGATATAAGCTCAAGTCCTTTATGAGTCTAAACTCAAGAAATGCCTACTTTTTATTACTCATGAAATGTTGTGTAAATATGCAGTACCCCCCCAAAAAAAGACTTAGGTTAAGGTAAATGTTCCCCTTGCACATATGTGCTAGTTTCCCAATTCTAGGGGGCAGTGCTCATCTCCATTTCAAAGCTGAAGAGCCAGCACTGTCTGAAGACATCTCTGTGGTCATGTGGCTGGCATGACTCAACACAGAAGGTACACGGAACACTGTTACCTTCCCACCAAAAGTGGTCCCTATTTTTCTACTTGCATGTTTACATGCTTTCAAACTGCTAGGTTGGGAGAAGCTGGGACAAGTAACGGGAGCTCACTCTGTTACGCGGCGCTAGGGATTCAAACCTCTGAACTGCCGACCTTTCTGATCGACAAGCTCAGTGTCTTAGCCACTGAGCCACTGCATCCCTTTCTTAAAAAAAGACTTAATCCACACCTTATTACGTCTCCTGAACTTAGCACAATGTGTGAATCTAGCCATAATGGAAAGGTGTATGTGGAGAAAATCATTAATGATAATCAATCTACCTGCATATGTTTATCAGAATGACTAAGTAAAACATTTTGTCCGAAGCAATATAACTGTCGTTATATAAAATATAAAGGGCGGGCAGAATTTTGGGGCCCTGGGAGCTGTAAACTTCTGGAACCATCCAGAAGGTTCCTATTAGAAATGAATCACATGTCACTTTTGTCTGATTTAGAGTGACAGCCCTGATGCATCGAAAATGTAGACATCACTTCTCCCAGCCCAGGTGACAGTTACTTACAACACCCATTTCAGACCCAAGCAGATTCGTGTTTGCGCAGAGATAAAGCTGCAAGAAAAGGTAGCAAAAAAATAAATAGGCAAATTTGTGAAGGCACAAATCACTCGGCTCAAAGAAAGCACACAGAACCTGGATCCCTCTTTATCCAAAATGTTGTTTGTACAGCTGTTTTCATTACAATAAATGCTATTACCTTGCCTTGCTTATTCCAAGCCTTGTAGACAAGACCGATGAGGCCACTTTAAATCAATGCAAATATAAACAATTTGAAATATCCCTGACCATTTATTTCTGACTTCCTTCAATGGAAAAGCAAACATGGACCCTGAATACTTTCCAGATACGAGAACTGCTACCTGTAGATACTCGACAACATATTCGGGTGGGACAGATAACACAATTCTTGGGCATTGCTCACGGTAGACTAAGCATAAAGCCTTCTTTACGTCAGAAAATAAAGAACACTATGAGTTCAAAGTAAGAAAATTATCCTATGACTTCAGTTAAAAATTTTCAAAAGTTTTGAGTCCTTATTTTTGTTAGCAGGGTTTGCATTAGAGGTTTGCCAGTTGAGGCTCCACAATTACACAGAGACCCTGAAAAGCTCCAATTATGCTTCCATAAACCTTCAAAATTAGTTACCAATGACTAATGATGGGATACAAATGATTAAATATATGATGGAAAGAGAAATGTACCTTCCAATGGAAACAGATCCTGGTGAATTCATATCACTAGAGTTTTCTTGATGACAATATGGAAGTAATTTGTCATTGCCTTTTCTTCTGAGTATTTGTTTTTGGTGGAGTCTACGGAGTTCTTGAATTTGGTTGTTTGGTTGCAGACTAAGTAACATCTTCAGAAGGGTGTGGCATTTGTGTTGTGGCCGGACAGTGGATGGTGGAGCTGGCAGCAGAGTCGGACAGTGAGGAGGTTGGGGAGGAACATGGGCCAGTCCTGGAGTCTGTGTAAGGCTCTGATGAGGGCTCTGTGTCGGAGGCAGAGAGGGGCCCAGGGCCATCTGACAATTATCAGCTACCTTCGGAGTCAGAGATAACTGGGGCTGAAGAACAGCTGGAGCCTGTTCCCAGTGTGCGCATGGACAGAGCTGCCAGAAGACAAGAACAACTAAGAAATCAGGTCGACTTGGGAGTAAAGCCACAGTGGACAGTGAATGGCCCCTCCCATAGGAAATAAAAGAGGAGCGAAAGAGGAGTGGGCTTTGGCAAGAAACAATTTGTCCATTCGTTCATTAGTTCATTTCAGGAGTGTGAAGATCTGTCCGTGAATCTCAGAGATTCTGTGCCCAGTCTTTCCTTGCACAGCACCTCATTTGGAAAATATTTACAGGCAGCTTTCCAAGCTAGATAAGGTCTGTGGTCATAACTTCACCATTGAAGGATTGTTTGCCAGGCTTTTGCTGAATATTAATGAGAGGAATTTGCTTAATAAAAGGGGTTTTGTTTGGAATCTGCTTTATACTTTTTGGGGAAGCCTAGCTCAGAACAGTTTCTCCTTTGCTTATATACTGTTGTTTGATCTGTTAGTGCTAGTCGGGATGTTCTACCCAATACCCCAATCAAAGAACTACCAAATCAGACAAGTAAACAAGCAGTAAAGAGCTAATCAAGAAACTACCAAGGAACAATCAACACCTCCACTTATGTCTTATACCCTAATACTTATATTTTATAAACTTTCATTTATTTTAACAAAACCATCTTGATAGAAAAGGGAAATTAGATAATGATGTGAGTTATGCAGAAAAGGAAATGGTTCTACACTAGCCTTCTTATACTCCAATCCAGTGTTTCTCAAACTTGGCAACTTTAAAACCTGTGGACTTCAACTTCCAGAATTCCACAGGCTGGCTGGGGAATTCTGGGAGTTGAAGTCCTCAGGTCTTAAAGTTGCCAAGGTTGAGAGACACTGCTCTAATGATAATAAAAACTTGGCAATCATCTGGTAGAGGGGCAAAGATTTCCACTATTTATACTGATGGGAGAATGATGAATTGTAGGAGACAAATTAGATTTTTATATCAATTAAGCCTATTAAAGTCACAGCAATTCATTGTGCTTTGAAGCATATAGAAAATCAAAATGGAAAGAATCCCAGGGATGTTCAAACCAATATCGGTTCAGAAAGAAGGCCAAGGAGAAGGAAAAAAATATCAATAGGAGAATAATCAACTATCCTTCGCATGATGGATTAAACAGCATCGTGTTTGAGAAAGAATGAGTGAGAAATATTTTTTGTGTGGGATGAGGAAAGCACAAATGTTTCTGGAGAAACTGTAGGGGAAGGAGAGGCTGAGCCTTCAGGATGGAATCAAGTGAGTAATCAGCCTAGAACTGTTCTGTTCCCACAATGGTCTAAATCAAAACTCCTCTTGAATTCTGTGGATTCTTATCTAGAGCCACTAATTCTGAAAGAAGCTCAGATTTTGCACTGGTCCCAAATAGGGAGATGTAACCCTATTCAGAAGGGGCACGTTGGCTCAGTGGCTAAGACGCTGAGCTTGTTGATCAGAAAGTTCAGCAGTTTGGCAGTTTGAATCCCTAGGACTGCATAACAGAGGGAGCTCCTGTTACTTGTCCCAGTTTTTGCCAACCTAGCAGTTCAAAAGCACGTAAAAATGCAAGTAGAAAATTAGGGACCACTTTTGGTGTGAAGGTAACAATGTTTATTGTGCCTTTGGCATTTAGTCATGCCAGCCACATGATCACAGAGACGCCTTCACACAGCGTTGGATCTTTGGCTTTGAAACAGAGATGAGCTCCTCCTCCTAGATTTGGGATCGACTAGCACATATGTGCAAGGGGAACCTTTATCTTTACTTTAAGCCCATTCAGAACTACAGAAGAACACTCTATAAAATCTTAGAAAGTCCACACATGGAGTACTGCATCCAGTTTTGGTCATAAAAAAAAGATGTTGAGATTCTAGAAAAAGTGCAGAGAAGATTAACCAGAATGATTAGTGGACTGGAGGCTAAAACATACAATGAACGGTTGCAGGAATTGGGTATGGCGAGTCTAGCAAAGAGAAGGACCAGGGGAGACATGATACCAGTGTTCCAGTATTTGAGGGGCTGCCACAGAGAGGAAGGGGTCAAGCAATTTTCCAAAGCACCTGAAGGCCAGTCAAGGAATAATGGATGGAAACTGAACAAGGAAAGATTCAACCTGGAAATAAGGAGAAATTTTCTGACAGTGAAAACAATCAATCCATGGAACAGAAGTAGCCTCTGGAAGTTGTGGGAGCTTCATCACTTGAGACTTTCAAGAAGAGACTGGACTGCCATCTGTCAGAAATGGTGTAGGGTCTCCTGCTTGGGCGGGGGGTTGGACTAGATGACCTACAAGGTCTCTTCCAACTCTGTTAATCTATAATCTGTAATTCTCTAAGGTCTGGGTGATTCAAAAATTTACATTCCCTTGGTTTTGCTAGCTTGAATCTGTTCCTCACCATCCTCAACTTTTTTTGTGTTACTAATAAGTGAGGTTTCATAATGCATCAAAATATTAGTTTTGGCTCAGTTAGGTATTTTATTTGCTTCAAATAATAAACATATAACACATAATGTACACACACACACACACACACACACACGGAAAAAAATTCTCTGTATCTGCTTAATAAAGCATAGTGTAGCCAAGTGAAACATTTCATACCCTTTGCTAAATTTTTCAAGCAACAATAACTTTCTTTCCTCATTAAAACATTGTCATGCATGCTGTGTAGGCAGCTCACAGTTTCAACTCTGATTTTAGATCTTTTTTCCTCTTATTTAAAGGGGGGCGGGAAATCTGAATATTCAGTCCTCTGATACATCCTAGAAGAACAAGTATTATGGTGCCTTATTTGTATGCTGTTCTTTGAGAAACTTTCCTTGGTCTAATTTAATATTGGAGAGCATCACTTGTATATTCTTTGCCATTTTGTTATGGAGGTAATAACTGTTTTATTTATATGGTGCTGCTAATGCAATTGATGCTGGAGGCAATTTCACATTAACACACCACATTAAATTTTCAGGCTGATCTTAACAAGGGAGAAACAAAAGGGGGAAAAAAGGAAAAGGCAGGTGAGGGAACATATTGTCAAGACAACAACACAACACTTTTAAAAAAGTTTCCAAAAAATCGTTATACTTTAATAAGTGTGCAAAATAAAATAAACAAGATAGTTATCTATTATCTTGTCAATTTGACTTCAGATGAAGAGCCACTAATGGCTGGTGCTGACTCTGAGTAAATACATATCTATGGAGATTTCAAGTACATATCTATGGATCATTCAGTTCGAAGAAGCTTCTTGTATGAGAAGCAAAATGTTTTCAAGGAAAAAACCCAAGAAAATCCAGTTGTCTTTTGGAAAAGCACCTTTGGGAGTAGCTACATATATAGACCTTCTCCACAATGAGCTTCTCTCCAGCCAGGAGAAAGACCAATGATAGTCTGCCCATGGGCATCAGGTCTGCTAACAGTGTAGACATCATGGGATTGAGTCCATCCACTTTGCTACTGGCAATTCTCTTCTTATTTCTTCTACATTTTTTTGCCAACATTACAGCCTTTTCTAGAGAGCTGGGCCATCACATGAAGTTTCTGAGATATCCTAAGATGAGCCTAGTCATTTGTTCCTCAACTGAGAACTCTAGATTAGGTTTGGAGCCAAACGATACATCTTATGTTGGGTGAATGCTTGCCCTGTCCAAGGGCATAAGATTGTAGGCTACCTCTCACAAATGTAACTAGAAATACAGCAGCCAGTTTGGTCACCACATTACAAAAAAAAAGATGTTGAGACTTTGGGGAAAAAAAGTGGAAAGAAGAGCAACTAAGATTATTAAAGGCCTGGTGACAAGAATATACGAAGAATAGTTGCAGGAATGTGGGTATGGGTATAGTCTAGAGAAAAGATGGACTAAGGGAGACATGAGAGCAGTATTTCAATATTTGAGGTAAGGTGGCAGGCTGAACCAAGGTAGGCCTCAAGCCTGAACCAGACTAGCGTATCATGATATTAAGCTTTAACTGTTCATATAGGTTTGCTTTTAGGACATAGTGCGGTTAGACACGGGTTAGAAGGAAGTCTGCACATGAAATATGCTGAAGCGAAGCATCTATTTCAGCCCATTTGCTGGCTTGGCTGTTAATCCCCCCTGAAATCCGGACCCTTCCCACTCTCTTGGCCTTCCGTAACTCTGTTAAGATCTGGCTGTTCTGGCAGGCCTGGGGCTGTTGATCTTGACTGAACTTCAGCCCCATTAAAACTGAGTGTGTGTTGTGTTTTGTTTTTAGGTTCTGTCTTGTATTTTTAAATCTTTTTTTAAATATTTTTAAACTGCTTTTATGTAAGCTGCCCAGAGTCCTTTGGGATTGGGCGGCATACAAATCTATTAAAATTGACAAATTGACAAAATCTGTTTGGTAGACACACATTGTCAGTTCCTCAAAATATGAGCTATGCATGACCCATGTATTATGACATCCTATAGACATACTTCCTGTAACTCAAGGGCAAAACTTGAGGAGTGTTTCCAAAACTAACGGATGACTATAGCTCAAAGCGATAAACTATATAAGGAATTTCCTGACTTTCACTCAGGGTTCAGACCATTGTTTTCCAAACCTGCGCAAATAAACTTTCCTTCTCTGAAGAGCTGGCTTGTGTGTTCTGTCATTTTCTACAACAGAGGGACTACCACAAAGAAGAGGGGACCAATTTATTTTCCAAAGAACCAGAAGGCAGGACAAGAAGCAACGGATGGAAACTAATCAAGGAGAGAAGCAACCTGGAATTAAGGAGAAACTTCCTAACGTTGAGAACAATTGACCAGTGGAACTGCTTGCCTCCAGAAGTTGTGGGTGCTCCATCACTGGAGGTTTTTAAGAGGAAATTGGACAGCCATTTGTCTGAAGTGATATAAGTTCTCCTGCTTGAGCAGGGGGCTGGACTAGAAGACCTCCAAGGTCCCTTCCAGCTCTGATTGACTGACTGACTGACTGATTGATTGAGTGTTTTTTCCACCCCACTAACCCATTTTTTTTTGTCTTTTCCTTACAGCTGTGATCTGCCTATTTTAAAGTACACATTTTGTCTGTTTCCCATTTTCAAAAACCAAGGCATCATGTTTATTGATTTTCAGCATTTATTATTCATGTTTATAGGCCATCTGACTCCATCATAATTCTGGACAATGTTCAATATAAAGCAATTTTAAACAGTACAATAGAAATACAAATGATACAGGAAGGAAACATCTGGAAAACATTAACCAACAGATTCTGACAAAGCAACCAATCATGGCTCTGCAGGGAGCGCAGGATGAGGTTCCGATGTCTGTGAAAACGTGACTCATGGGCAGATGACACTTGGAGTTTATGGCTTACTCTTCTCCTAGAAATCACTAACTGAGATCAGATCTGGAGATTGGGGTAGAGGGGAAGGACTTTGACTTAATATGAGCCTGCCTCTCTCCATTTTTCTTTATCTCATTGTTGTCGCCATGTGCTTTTTAGAAGATTGAATCACAGGGAGATCAATAGGTTACCAGGAAGAAAGAGAACTAAGCAATTAGTTCTAAGAGAAGGGGCGCAGCAGCTAGGATTTTCGGAAGCAGCCTCCGCGAGGCCATTCCACATGGATGGCAGGTACATGTGGGGCCCCGTGGAGCAATTCCCCCTCCCTTTGCTCCCCAGGAAATGGTGGGGACCAGCTGCACATGCATTTAAATATTTTTGGGGAGGGCTTATTTTCAGGGGAGGGTAAACAGGGTAGCGATAGACATTTTCGATTCAACAGAGACATTTTCTATTCAAGCGATAGACATTTTCGACATGGTCATAAGTGGAAGACACCCTGTATGCATTTTCTTGAAAGATCCTTTTTGCAACCAGCATATTTTCTTTAGGACATTTTGCTCCCCTTAAAAAAGTCCTCCTGGAAAACAAACAGGTAGATCCCACAGTGTAATGGGAAAAAAAGAAGCAGATAGAGGGTGGCACCCCTAAGCTCTATGGAGGGGAAAACGGGGAGAGATAGCAATTATGTATATTTCTGTAAGCTGCCGTTTGTATTGCACACAGAGAGAAAATTGGAGAGTCTGCTTCAACTCCCTTAAAATATGCAAGCAAAGGAAAGCAAATAGAGAGGGCAGGCAGCTATTGATTGCCAACCAGCACTGTGCAGGATTTGGAGATTAACAGGATGTGCCTGCACTGCCTGATAGGAGGCCGTGAGCAGAGAGCAGCTCAAAAATTGATGATCTACAAACAAGAGGAGTGAAGAGACCTCAAACAGGGACAGGGGAGAAAAGTTTGAAGACTAAGAAAGAGGAGAGACACTTTGGAGGAAGTTTTTTGAATGTCTAGTCCAGGGGGCGGAAACCTTAAACACTCAAAGAGCCACGAAGGTCCTAACCGGAAGTCTCCCCCCCCCCCCCGTTCAATTCTGGAGCCAACTGGAAGTCCGGTTCTCCCACCATAGAGTCTTCTCCTAGCACAGCATCCTTTTTCAGCTACCTGTCCTAACCAAAAGCCCTATCAATTATGGAGCTGACCGGAAAACCCACCCCCTGCCGTAGAGTCTCCTCCTGGCGCGCCCTGCTTCCCCCCTCTCCAACCGGAAGCTCCTCTCAAAATTGTGCCGAATGGAGACAGGGAGACGCAGAAGAGGGATGAAAGAGCCACATGCAGCTCCAGAGCCATGGGTGTCCGACCCCTGGTCTAGCCACAGGGCCATGTCTCTCCTAATATGTAACTGCTGGGTTTTTCACGGCACACACATCCTCGCTTACTGCATGAAAACATTTCTCCAATTTCCCACAAACAGATAAATTATACATGAACCAAACACACTGGATTCTCACAAAGGAAGCCTAGGTTATAATTGAACCCAGTGTCAGCGTTCCAAGTATCATGTAGAATTAAATCAGAGTCCAAGGCAAAACGATCCTTAAAGTTCCAATTTAATAAATCAGACATCTTAGCACATCTGTGTAATCCCATTTCTCTCAAGAGCTTCCCGGGATTCCACCCAGTTAAAAGTTCATGATCTTGTCCCCACACCCACAAATCCATCACATGGTCCAATTTTCTTCTTCCACGCTGTCATCTCCACCCAGCTGCTTCCGGTCAGGTGTAAAAGTACCAAGACAAAAGATGACCTTGGTCTTCTAGAAAAGAATGACAACAACACATTCCACAATCCTACTCCTTTCTATTCCCCCCTCCCATGAACTATACTAATGAAACAGCATAATGAATAAGAGAAAGTGTGGCAGGCCAAAATTCTAAAAGGAATATAAATGCAGGCCTGACACCCAGCATGTGAGAAGACAGATGCTAGGTCTTTCACTGACCTGCTTAAACATCTTGCATGTGAGACAATCTAAATTGTAATCAGCATTTTACAAATCTCAGACAGCAAGGCACAGTCTCGTCTGCTTTAAAGTAGCATCTTGCTTCTGGTTTCAAAGATACCGACATCCTTTTGGAAAATGAAAATCAGGACTATCTTTTGAAGTTTAAAAGGTCTCTCTCTCTTTTGTTGTTAAAAGTCATTTGGGGATACAATACACTACAATACAAGCCAGAAGTGCATAGGACTCATTGAACTGATTTCAATATTTATTTATTTGTTTGTGTATTCATTTATTTCTATCCCACTTATTATTATTTTTACAAATAACACAAGGTGACAAGCATAGCCAAACATCTACCCACTTCTATTTTCCCTGCATTAGCAACACCATGAGATGGGTTGGGCTGAGAGAGAGGGACTGGCCCAAAGTCACCCAGCCAGAGTTTATGCCTAAAATGGAACTAGAACTCACTGTCTCCTGGTGATTGGCCCCAAGTCACCCAGGCATATTTCATGCCTATGATGGAACTATAACTCACTGTCTCCTGGTGATTGTCCCCAAGTCACCCAGCCAGATTTCATGCCTATGATGGAACTAGAACTCACTAGCTCCTGGTGATTGGCCCAAAGTCATCCAGCCAGATTTCATGCCTATGATGGAACTAGAACTCACTGGCTCCTGGTGATTGGCCCCAAGTCACCCAGGCATATTTCATGCCTATGATGGAACTAGAACTCACTGTCTCCTGGTGATTGGCCCCAAGTCACCCAGGCATATTTCATGCCTATGATGGAACTATAACTCACTGTCTCCTGGTGATTGTCCCCAAGTCACCCAGCCAGATTTCATGCCTATGATGGAACTAGAACTCACTAGCTCCTGGTGATTGGCCCAAAGTCATCCAGCCAGATTTCATGCCTATGATGGAACTAGAACTCACTGGCTCCTGGTGATTGGCCCCAAGTCACCCAGGCATATTTCATGCCTATGATGGAACTAGAACTCACTGTCTCCTGGTGATTGGCCCCAAGTCACCCAGGCATATTTCATGCCTATGATGGAACTATAACTCACTGTCTCCTGGTGATTGTCCCCAAGTCACCCAGCCAGATTTCATGCCTATGATGGAACTAGAACTCACTAGCTCCTGGTGATTGGCCCAAAGTCATCCAGCCAGATTTCATGCCTATGATGGAACTAGAACTCACTGGCTCCTGGTGATTGGCCCCAAGTCACCCAGCCAGATTCCATGCCTATGATGGAACTAGAACTCACTGTCTCCTGGTGATTGGCCCAAAGTCACCTAGCCAGATGTCATGCCTATGATGAAACTAGAACTCATAGCCTCCCACTTTCTGGTGCCTTAACCACCAGACCAAACTGGCTCAGATTCATCAGCATAATGACAAGTAATTATTCTTTTCCCCATCATCTTTCCAGCACTATTTGCAACATGCTTCCCTCTCCTGCAGATCACCCATTTCTCCTCTCTCTCGTTTCCTTATGCCTGGAAAACTCCAATGTCTCTACTTAAACAAACTGCAGACTTACAGAGTAGCCTGTCTTTCACTTGAATGTCACCGAAAAAACCTCTTTGTCAAGCAGAATGATGGCTCCTTATTTCTCTCCCTTCTTTAATATGACATGTATTGTTCAGCTCCATTTGCTGGTGATTTTTTTAAATATATATTTTAAGGGCTTCCGTCACCTGCCTTAGCAGAAAAGCCCCGAAGGAAAATAAAAATTCATATTACTGCATATTAAAATGATGGTTGCCGTTATGCAGAGATTGGAACATAATGTGCTTTGGGGGTGGGTGGGGGTGGGGGGAGTACATGCAAGTCCTAGTATGGAAAAATGTTGATCTATAATTACAATAGAGACAGACTGAGTAGCTAAAGCATGTTGCTGCAACTTCGCAAGGAGGACTCTATATATATTTGTTCTAGCACTTCTCCCTATGCAAAGCACTTTTATAAAAAAAAAAAATTCCCTGCGTTCTGCTTGCTAACACCCCTGCAAAGCTGTTTGGGTTTTTTAAATTTAAGATGACAAAAATAAGGACTGGGTGCACGTAGTAGGATCCATATCACAGCAACCATACCCTGACCTACACACTTTTATTGTATTCTGTTTATAGACTCTTGAGGAAACATAAATGGTTATGCTTACAGATATATTCAAAGTGTGATTTGTGAGAATGAGAGCAGAGAGTTCATTGGTGTATCAGAAATTCATAACCTTTTCAGTTCCAGTATACATCCATCCATCCATCCATCCATCCATCCATCCATTCATCCATCCATCTTTTTCTCTCTCTCTTTCTTTTTTTCTTTCTCTCTCTCTCCTTCCCTCCCTTTTTCTTTCTTTCTCAAGAGAAAAAAGAAATAAATCTTTCTTTTCTTTCTTTTTCTCTCTCTCCTTCCTTCCTTCCTTCCCTTCCTCCCTTTTTCTTTCTTTCTCAAGAGAAAGAAAAAGGAAATAAATCTTTCTTGTCTTTCTTTTTCTCTCTCCTTCCTTCCTTCCTTCTCTTCCTTCCTTTTTCTTTCTTTCTCAAGAGAATAAAAGAAAAAAGAAAGAAATCTTTTTCTTTTTTCTCTCTCTCCTTCCTTCCTTCCCTCTCTTTATTCTTTATTTCCTTCCTTTCTCTTTCTTTCTTTCTTTCTTCCTTTCTTTCTTCCTTTCTTTTTTTTCTCTCTCTCCTTTCTTCCGTACTTCCTTCCTTCCCTTCCTTCCTTTTTCTTTATTTTTTTTCTTTCTATCTAGCTATCTTTCTTTCTTTTTCACATTCCCTTCCTTCCTTTGATTTTTGAGATAGAACAGATAGGCGAGAAGATTGAATATGCCTTCAGCTGCTCTGAAGACTCAATCCACCACCTAGTATGTGCCATGAAGGTTTTTGTGTTTTCTTTTCCTAGCTATATATCTGCTGCTACGACTGATAACTTATTGCCACTACGTATCTGATAATCCAAGATGATGACCATCTAGGAGAAAGGCAGCTCTGCAAGATTGCTGATAGAAATAAGGAAGATACACAGGACCTTGGAGAGCAACTACAAAGATAGAAGATGCACTCTCAATACTGGTTTGAAGGAACTGGTATAGGTTCCTTCCTTCATTTACAAACCATCATTGTTGCTTGTTACAGTCATCAGGTTTTGCAAGCAGTCTGCAGGGTTGAAGGCAGAAAATTATGGTGTAGAATCAGTGGTGGGATTCAATTTTTTTTACTACTGGTTCTATGCACGTGACTTGGTGGGCATGACACCAATGCACGTGGCAGGGGAAGGATACTGTAAAATCTCCATTCCCTCCCCACTCCAGGGGAAGGTTACTGCAAAATCCCCATTTCTTCTCAATCAGCTGGGATTTGGGAGGCAGAGAATAGATGGGGGCGTGGCCAGTCAGAGGTGGTATTTACTGGTTCTCCAAACTACTCAAAATTTCAGCTACTGGTTCTCCAGAACTGGTCAGAACCTGCTGAATACCACTTCTGTGCAGAATGTCCTAAAGTTCCTTTGATTCCCTACTTTAGAAATAAAGAATTCCCTTGGTCCTGGTCTATGCATTCAGTGGGAATATATTACTAAAACCAACTCTGGTTTGCAAGTTAATTCCAAAGTGTTTGTTATCCCCAAGAGAGTAATGGTGGCCGAAGAAGAAATGAGAGTTATATAGATTTCAATATATCCTCCTTGAAAACAATAGGAGCCACCTTCTCTTACCCTGGTTCAAACGTAAAGTAAGCTCTCACATTCCAAAATAAACAATGATCATGTATCATGCCGTCTCAGTTCTAACTATGATGTGTGGAATGCATTAAGCCGCACAAACACTAAGCAGCAACTAAGTCTTTTTGAGTGAGAAAGAATAGAGTGGATTTGCAACACCGACGTGTCATCTTATTTAAATCAAATCCCAGATTTGTGTTCTTTAAAACACACACACACACACATTCCCTGCACACACAGTTGAGAAACACTTCACTCAGAATGCTTAAAAATAGTCTGGGGTAATAATTAAAGGGAAGTGATTACCACACACCTTCCTTCCACTGATATATCTCTGTATGCTAAGTGTGGCAGTTATATCCTGAAATATTATGAAATTAAGAAACTTCTAAAGTGACTGCAATTGGCAGATGTAAGAAAATTGAGCAATGCAGAGACGTTTTCCGATTCCCGAAGAATGAACATAAAATGAAAAAGATGGCAATCATTGAGGATGGATAAATCAAGTGTTCTGTTTAGTTGAGGCTATCCAGGGAAAGGAGGGAGGCATGTCTTATTCCGTATCAGATTAAGGGGGTTGGGGAACAAAACTAGGTCAGTATTACATCTTTTGAATGGCAGCAGCTATTCAGGCTGTCACACAGAAGATCTTCATCTGTTGCCTGATCTGGTCATCTGTGTTCTTTGTCAATGAACACTTTTTTTAAAAAAAAAATCTGCTTCAAAATGCCCTCTGGAAGATAATAGGAATAGGTAAAGCTGTTTCGTACCCAAGAAAAAATGGGTAGCATTTCTCATCTACCACGGTATAATTCATTGGGTTTCCAAGGACCTAATTAGTGCTTTTCTCCCAAGGTTTGCAAATCAGTCAAAGTTATCAGGGGTGATAATACACTTCATAAGAAATAAGGCCACTAATCTTCTCTCTTTATTTGCCATCCTGTATATCTTCGACTGATACACAAAGATGTTGAGACTCTAGAAAGAATGCAGAGAAGAGCAACAAAGATGATTACGGTACTGGAGGCCAAAACATATGAAGAATGGTTGTAGAAATTGGATATGTCTTGTTTAATGAAAAGAAGGACTAGGGGAGACATGACAGCAGTGTTTAGATATCTCAGGTCTGCCACAAAGAAGAGGGAGTCAAACTATTCTCCAAAGCACCTGAAGGCAGGACAAGAAGCAATGGGTCAAGGAGAGAAGCAACTTAGAATTAAGGAGAAATTTCCTGACAGTTAGAACAATTAATCAGTGGAACAATTTACCTCCAGAAGTTGTGAATGCTCCAACACTGGATGTTTTTAAGAAGATGTTGGATAACCATTTGTCTGAAGGGTTTCATGCCAAAGCAGAGGGTTGAACTAGAAGGCCTCCGAGGTCCCTTCCAACTATTCTATTCCCTTCTATTGAAAACTCAAGACAAGTCTTTAATTCTTTTTAATGAACAAATTAGTCTTCTAGCAGTCATTTGCAACCCCAGATTTCTGGTCAACAAGTATCGTCAATCATCACTAACCATTAGACATTCTGGATGAGGATGAAGGGTGTTGTGATACAAAACATAGGAATGACATCAGCCAAGTATATTTCAATGTCATTGCAATCTTTTATGTTTAGATTCTTCTCCTGCCCTCAGGTGCAGGAGAATAGTTTGACTCCCTCTTCTTTGTTGGCAGCCCTTGAGATATCGGAAAACTGCTATTATGTCTCCCCATGTCCTTCTTTTCATTAAACTAGACATACCCAGTTCCAGCAATTGTTCTTCATATGTTTTATCCTCCAATCACCTAATCATCTTTGTTCCTCTTCTCTGCACTCTTTCTAGAGTCTCCACATCTTTTTTTTTACATCGTGGTGACTAAAACAGGATGCAGTATTCCAAGTGTAGCCTTCCCAAGGCATTATAAAGTGGTAACACTTCATGTGATCTTGATTATATCCCTCTATTTATGGAGCCTAGAGCTATGTTGGCTTTTTTGGCAGCTGCAGCACACAGCTGGCTCATATTTAAATCATTGTCCACTAGGATCCCTCTCACCAATGGTGGGATTCAATTTTTTTTACTACCGGTTCTGTGAGTGTGGCTTGGTGGGCCTATCTTGGTGGGTGTGGCAGGGGAAGGATACTGTAAAATCTCAATTCACTCCCCACTCCAGGGGAAGGTTCAAAATCCCCATTCCCTCCGGATCAGCTGGGACTCGGGAGGCAGAGAATAGATGGGGGCAGGACCAATCAGAGGTTGTATTTACCAGTTCTCCAAACTACTCAAAAATTCCACTACCAGTTCTCCAGAACTGGTCAGAACCTGCTGAATACCATCTCTGCCTCTTACAGTTAGAATGTGCAAAGCTTTGAAATGAACTTTGCTTCCAAGATTCTTTACAAGAAACATCCCTCTGAATGTTCTCCTGGCTTCTAAAAAGAAAGACAAGATTGTCCATTGCTTCACTTCTTGTTCTTTCTGAGGCTTCCTTTAATTGTCTGGCAGGAGATATTGTCCATGCATGCTGGAGAAACCTTCAAGAGCATCAAAAAACCCACTTCAACTAGAATAATCATGTCGTGTTGCATCTTCTCGAGACAAACTACTGGCTCTTTGCCAATTTTCAGGCACCCATTGCTGGACTGTAGGCAATTGCCAGTTACAAGGATTTGCTTTCAGTGGCTTTCAACTTAGACTGAATAAGACTATTGGTCCAAAGAGTGGAATTAAATATACAAAATAGCAGAGAGAGAATATTTATGTGGCTTCCATGTGCTGCTCAGCCTTCAAAGTGACAGATGGACTTCATGGATACTCTGAACTCTTAGCAGAAATTTCATCCCAATTTAGAACTACATTAGAAATATATATTTTTTTAAAAAAATTGCAATGACTAGACCGGGCATGTGAATTTGAATTTATCTAGTTTCCCAATGCCTGCCTTTAGACACAACTACACAATCTGACTGAAATGGGAATTATGACTTTTTTTAACATAATGAAACACTGAAGGGGGATTTTGAACACATGCTAGCTGAGCTCTTATAGATCTCATTAACATATGTCCCATATAGTTCAGCGTCTGTAAGAGCTGTAAAGCATTTAAAATTGTAATATTTTTTTTATATATATAAAGAGGGAGGCTGGGAGTTTTCAGATTGCTTAATGCTTGCATCTATTTAAATGATGAGAATGTCGGATGAAGCTTTTCCGGATAGATATGGAACCTCGTGAATAAAATGCCAGGAGATTTGGTGACAGAACTCTTAAAGTCCCACCGTGACCAGTTTGATGTATCGTTTGAGGATATTGTATCTGTGTGTCTATCCGTGATGATTTCAATGCTATTTTCCTAGACAGAAAGATGAAATGTTGCTAGGACACCATCTGATTCTATTGCTATGGTTATTGCTCAACATCTGCTCCCTGGGATAAACACAAATCACCTGAAACAATGAGATCTTCTGCAGTGCATTGGGCATTCGGGTTGATGCAATAGGTTATACCTGTTCCTGGGTTTTGGATCTCAGAAATCTTGAAAAATTCCCCTTGAGAGGTGATACTGCCTCATATCCCATAGTAATAACACTGAAACTTCCTTCCTTCTTTCTTTCCTTCCTTATTTATTTCTCTCTCTCTTTCACTTTCTCCCTTCCCTTCCTTTTCTTTCCTTTCCTCCTTTCCTTTCCCCTTCCTTCCTTCTTTCCTTCATTCCTTCCTTCTTTCCTTCCTTCCTTCTTTCCTTTCTTTTTCTTTTTTCTTCCTTTTCTTTCTGTCTTTCTTCTTCTTCTTCTTCTTCTTCTTCTTCTTCTTCTTCTCTTCTTCTTCTTCTTCTCCTCCTCCTCCTCCTCCTTTTCCTTCTCCTCCTCCTCCTCCTCCTCCTCCTCTTCCTCTTTTTCTTCTCCTGTTCATGTATTTATCAGTTATGTCTAACTTTTATCTGGATCCTCAAGGCTGCTGCATTTTATCCCCACAACGACGACAACAAAGATCTTCAAAAATAGGTTGGTTGAAAGACAATAAGTCACCCTGTCAGTTCTATGACCGGATTTTGGATTCCTATTTCAAGTCTAAAGGCTTAATTATTAGCTCATTAACCATTTTGCAGGACTTTCCAGAAGACAAATCTGTGGTTTGGAAAATGACTTGGAACCATCCAGTTTCAAGGTTAAGAATGAAAGAAAGGATAGCAGAGATTTGCCCATTAGCAATTTTAAACCTGAGTCCAAAGGAAACATTGCTCAGATCAAAGTCTCTGGTTGTTGTTTTTTTCCTACTATGGTAATGTTCATTTAAATGATAAGGCTTATTTATAAATAAGACTAGGAAAAAATTGTATGTGTTTCATCAGCATAATTTCACCTCTCTTGGTTAGTGAAGTAGGAAATGTACATTTTTTGTTGTTGTTTTCATCAGTTCACAGTTTCTTAGAGAAGTTTACAACTAAATATACATGCGTGCATCTAAGGGGCTAGAAGAGACTTCTCGGGAAATAACAACTGAATGAAAAACTGCTGGTGACCTTCTACCGCTGCACCATAGAGAGTATTTTAACTTACTGCACCTGTGTATGGCTTGCCAATTGCACAGTGGCAGATAGGACAACACTCCAGAGGGTTAATGTCATTGGTTGCCCTCTTTGAAAGAGCTCCCGCTGCCCTAAGAAAGCTCAAAACATCCTTAAAGATCCATCTCATCCTGGGCACCCTTTTTGGAACTATTACCATCTGGCAGACGGTACAGGATAATAAAAACAAGGACATACAGGCTGAAAAACAGCTTCTATCCCGGAGTAACTATATTGAATTCTACTATATAGTATAATATTAATGCAGTATCAGGGGTTTTCAATTCAATTGTATAGAACTTGAAGGATGTGTGTTTTTTGTTTTATTTTTTATAGTTTTCCTATGTACGATGTACACCAAAGATGGCATTTAATTTTGTTGTACGAGGTGCAAGGACAATAAAGTAAACCAAACTAGAAGAAGCAGGAAGAAATACATAAAGAGGACACTATAAGACTATCTGTACATTGCTTATTGCCCTTGACTTTATCTTTCCTAAATATTCATCCATTCCACCTGCTCTGCACCCACAGAATTGCTCTCAACCATGAAAAAAAAAAGTTTGTGATTTCAATCTATCAGTGCTCACTGCTGGATAATTTATAATTGTTCTGTTGCAATAAAATAAAAAGAAAATAACTTTAGAAGCAATAAAAAAGGAGATTAATTAACCCATTTATCACAATACACCAAACAAGCCAATGATTTTTGTAATTATCAAAACAACTCAATTTTTTGCTTTGGTACCCAAACTTGTTTGAGCAACTGAAATGAAAATCATCAGAATTACTTACAATACACTGGCTACCAATGCATGACAAAATTAAACTGTTACAACCAATTAATTGAACTTAATAAAGCTTTTAAAATATTTTTTTTTGTTTATTAACATTCCTGTGGGGTTAATGATGTAGTCCCGCAATGATTAGGAGGAACAGAATAGAAAAAAAAAGAACAAATTATATTAGCTATGTGTTAGGAAATCCAATATGACTTTTAGTAGATAATAAATCATTCACAAAAGCAATCCATTGGACGCATTAAATTTATTTATTTGCATGGGTTTTATCATTAACCAGTCCCATCCTTCTCCAAATCTGCAATACGAGAATGTAGGAACGTGGCTCTAATATTGCCCTAGACTTCCAAAAAATTCCTCACTCTCTGAAAGAGATTCCTGCTCCTTTTGCTTGTCCCAGGAAAAGACAGAATTTTGAAGAAGCATCTCACTGCATGTATTTTACATAGTACATAAATTAGCTGATAATTTCTACTTTCTCTCTCTCTCTCACTCACTCACTCACTCACTCACTCACTCACTCACTCACTCTGTTTCTCTCTGTCTGTCTCTCTGTGTGTCTCTCTCTCTGCGTCTCTGTCTGTCTGCCTATCTGTCTAACTCTCTCTCTGTGTTTCTCTCTATCTCTATCTCTCTTGTCTGACACTCTGTGTGTGTGTGTGTGTCTCTCTCTCTCTGCGTCTCTGTCTGTCTGTCTATCTGCCTCTCTCTCTCTCTCACACACACACACACACAAACACACACACACACTGTCTGTTTCTCTCTCACTCTCTCTCTCACTCTCTCTCTCACTCTCTCTCTCACTCTCTGTCTATCTGTTTGTCTATCTGTCTCCCTCTGTATGTCTCTCTCTCTCTGCGTGTCTGTCTGTCTGTCTGTGTGTGTGTGTGTGTGTGTGTGTGTGTGTGTGTGTGTGTGTGCATACACCGCACACAAATATATCATTTTCCTCTTGGACCACTTTCTGGATGGCCCACTGACCATTGATTTCTGGAGCTACAGGGTTCCCCAAATAAAAGCTCAATTTTATTGCAAGCACATTCGGGCATTTTGAAAGGCGAGTTGACCATCTCTTATGCTTAGCAAAGTCAGTGCAAAAATACCCATAGCTCTTACCCTCCCCCCCCCCAACTGAGTGATTTAAAAAGTCAGAGGGGGGGGGGGGAACGCCTAGGATTTCTTCACAAGTTGATATTCACCTAGTCATTTCTGCACTTGCTGGATAAGTCTTTGGCCATTAATTGAATTGACCTGGCCAAGTGTGATTAGACACACAAGGAATTTGTCTGGGACATGGCAGCTCTCAGTGCACATGGCAAGCACACAGTATAGTAATAACACCACCAATAAAAGTGGGGCATACAAAAGATTATAAGAAAGGCAAATAATAATATTGCAGCCACACTACATGGGTAAAGTATATATATAGATGTGCGTCTCATTCAGAGCCACCAGATCTTATTTGAAGTGACTGGGTCAAAACTACCTAGCAAACTGTAGTTCCAATATTGGAATGATCTTTATTTAAGTACAGCTCCTGAGCTCCTTGCAATCTCTCCATTGAGATCTTGACCTGCCTGGCATGCAGTGGCATAGAAGAAGGCTTAGGGTCTAACCATAAGGAATAAATCTTTAGAGACACCAGGACTTCATTGCAAAGATTTTGACTGCAGACAATATGACAGTTTTAAAGTATTTATAGGCTGTTTCACAGATGGAAACAGCAGTGAGCTGTTAACTAAAACCATTTGCTGTATGTTTGATCAATACCCAGAAAATTAAAAAGACAGAGGTCAATGGTGTTTTTTCCCCCCATTATTATGATGGAAACGACATAGGTAATATCTGCAAAAAATGAAACCAGTTAATTTTTCAATGGAAAAATCAGCCAGCAATTGTTTTCTGGAAATAGGGAATGCCCTTCCACTAAAAAGCTTATCTTAAAAATAACAGCAGCTTAGATCTATATTATCTGCTTCGGCAAGTTAATGTATACTTTGCATGAGATACAGAGCAGATATATCTAGCGCATTAGCTAACTCAAGGTCTGTTTAACCAATGTGGCTACATAAACCACAATTGTACAGTCACAATTCATGTGACATTCTACGCCACCATTCTAAGCATTTTCAGTGACACTCAACCTGGAAGCACCTCAGTTATTATTATTTATTTTTTAATATTTTTATTATACAGGTTTTTTTCCGTTTTACATCACAGTTTCAGCTTCGCAACAGCAATATACTGGTTGA
This sequence comes from Thamnophis sirtalis, assembly GCF_051295495.1. NCBI lineage: Eukaryota > Metazoa > Chordata > Lepidosauria > Squamata > Natricidae > Thamnophis > Thamnophis sirtalis. The sequence goes on along the minus strand of NW_028261393.1, from coordinate 49,891,280 downwards.
ATCCACATTTTTTTTTACAATATACATACTATTATGCCTCCTAGTTGCAACCATTTAGGTCCTTTTTTTAATATATAGTATCATATTCGTAACTATTGTTTCCATATTCCTAACATAAATCTCTACATATTTATCATTCTAAATATTTGATTTTACATTTTTATGTCATCTTACCATAATGTTGTTTACAGTAAATATTCTTCTATTTATCATTGTGCTTAGGCTTATTTCTAATTTCTAGTTTGTTCATCGACTTTCATCGTAAATTTTCTAATCTTTGTGTCTGTTAATCTAGCCAATTATACCATACATCTCAAATTATATAGTATTCTGTTTCTCCTTTGTCTTTAATTCCCATTGTCAACCTGTCCATCTCGGCGCAATCTAATATTTTCTTTATTACCATTTTGTCTGGAAATGGGTATATTTCCATTTTTCCAATTTTGAGCATATATAATTCAGGGCGCTGTTATTACATGTAGCATTAAATATTGAGTTCTTTTATTATATTTCCCTGTTGCATACCTAATAGAAATATATCCGGCTTTAAGTCTATGTGTTGTTTTATTATTTCCTCTAGCCACTTTTTTAAATCTTTGTCTAATATTTTTTTGCCAGTGGACAGGTCCACCACATATGGTAGTATGTTCCCTGTATCTGTTTGCATTTCCAACATTCTGGTGACCTGTTTGAAAATATTTTTGCCAGTCTTACAGGCACTAGATGCCATCTATAGAACATTTTACATAGATTTCCCTGTGTGCTGCTATAAGCACCTCAGTTAACATAGAGTCAGGCCTGCAGTTATATCCCTTTTAGGATCTTTGGCCTGCCACACTCTCTCTTATTTCATTATGCTGTTTCATTAGTGTAGTAGTTGGAGGTGGGGATAGAAAGGAGTAGAATTGTGGAATGTGTTGTCATTCTTTTCTAGAAGCCCAAGGTCATCTTTTGTCTCCGCACCTCTGCACCTGATCAGAACCAGCTGGGTGGAGATGCCAGAGTGGGCGAAGAAGATTGGACCATGCGATGGATTTATGGGTGTGGGGATAAGATCATGAACTTTCAACTGGGTGGAATCCCAGGAAGTTTTTCAGATTTGGGATTCCACAGAACATTGCCAACATGTCTGACTTATTAAATTGGAACTTTAAGGATAGTTTTGCCTTGGACTCTGATTTAATTCTGCATGATATTTGGAAAGCTGACACATCGTTGAGTTTCGTCTCAAACTTTTCCCTAAAGATGTTGCAGTTTTTTGATCCTTTCTCATCACCGATTCCTTCAGAAGGGAGGGAGGCATAGAGCACTCTCTCAACTTGCCATTAACCAATGAGGAAGACACCAGCGCAAGGAAAAGAGCTTTTGCTTTTGACCTCTTTCAATGAGGAAAGCAAGTCAAATAAGTTTCTTTGAAGCCCACAGTTGAGCTTTCTAAAATGGGACTTCCTTCCTATATGCCAAGATAGTTTCAAACTCATTGCTTTCTTACCTTATATGTCATATTCTGGACAGTCAGCACTCATGTCACCCAGTACTGGACAGTCTTTAGCCAGTAGGAGAAGCCAGTAGAAGGATCTTCTCAGCCTTGTCCCATATTGAAAATGTAAGATAGGTTCTGAAATAGGAAATCATAACAAAGCAAGTGTCAATATTATATGGGTGCTTTGCTTTCAATTTAGAAGGGGTCACTGCTACTTCAATCAAATATGAGCCAACAGTGTGAAGCGGCAGCCAAAAAAGCTAGTGTCATCTGATTTTTTTTTAAAAAGCTGCCATTTGCAATTGACTGATAGTGATTGTGTCAATGCCGATGACGTTCAAGTGACTTTCCAGTTGTTTTCACCCAAGGTGCCTATTCCTCTTGGTGCTATCTTTGCTTTCTTTCTTATTATTAAGCAATTATTGTGATGGGGCAACACATGCAAAATTAAATCATGCATATGAGAGAGAGAAAAACAAACAATGCTAGCAAATTGTTCCTTAAAGAAATAAATTCAGCTTTACTTTTTTTAAAAAAAAGGAATTAAAAACTAGGACATACAAAGCTCCATGTAAGCCTCATGCCTGGGGCATCACTTGGACTATGCCTGATCTACTATATACCAATAAACTTAAATTGCAGGTTTCCTCTTAAAAGCATACTGTTTTCAGAAATGCATTTTTGTTATGGAAAACTACATACTTCCACTATGTTATTTTATTTTATTACACAAATGCCATGCAAGACAACCAAATCCTTGCGAGGCCCTTAGTGTTCTCTATGAGCTTGGTTGCTATCTTGCAGACATCTCATTACCCAACTAAGCAACAGCATCAGTGCTAGAAAGGAGTGGTGGCTTGCCCTTGTTTGTAAAAAAAAAAGGACCAGTATTCCTTGGATAATGAAATGTCTACCAAAAAAAAAACAAATTAGTTTTGAAAGCCCCAAAGATACCACAATTCAATCCTGAGCTACAAATATTCTCTGCTATCAGAACCAAATCTCTGTTTACTCCTTTTCCTTATTATGGACTACTAAAGAAGAGCAATTGTGAGGTTATATTAGGTGTGATTGCATCACAATCTGGATGTGGTTGTGTCCGTCCCATCCCCGTTCCCCCCCCCCCCCCGTGATAAATAAAGTGGCATTCAATGCTCTCGGTTGTAAATGGTCATTAAAACTCACGGCTATTTATGACTGCCATGATGTTGAAGGGTGTGGGAAATACGGTTAGATAAAAATAGCTGCAGAATAAGGTTTTGGGATTGTAAGCATATTTACTTCGAAAGCCTTCTTTTCTTGCGTGCAGCTAAAATTGATCTGGATGGGGATTAATTTGATCTGCCAGTAATACTCTGAAGGTTTGACACTGCCATCTTAAAATAGGCCTTGGGTATCTACTTTGCCACGAAGGCAATCATTCTCAGAACTTGGTTTTCCTTTTGCAAGACAGAAAGAATTCAGAAACTCCAAACTATAATGTACAGCTAACTGCTTAGGACCACTAAATAGTTTCATTCTTAGCATGTCTTTATAGTTGATTGAAAACAGGGATTGGAGTTAACTCATTTCACTAAGTGCACTTTTATTGTGTGTGGCTAGGTGTGATTTGTTAACCTAGACCTCCCCTGTCCTCCTGGGTTTCCCAGAATTGGCCCAAATTCACGTTCATTGCGTCAATGACACTATTTTGACCCAGCTCCCCAAATATGGCAAACTCTCTGAAGTGAACTCAAAGATTCCTTTAATTAGGAGTGCCAGTAAAAAAAGTTTCTCTTGCAGGCTAATAAGTCCATCTGGCTGGAAAATGAATAGCTGTCTTGCCACATTTGTTCATCTCCACCCACTGCCTTTGAGTGGGGCTTCGCTAGCAGCGATGGCTCTTCCTTCCCAAGGATCGGCCCATGGATTTCCACTGCTCTCCTCTCCTCTGCACATCCACATGTCAGGCACTGGACCCAGCTGTTCCTCCTCTTCCTCATCAGCCACCTCCAGACCTGGGGGCTGTTGACTCTCCATCTGAGGGCTGACAGACAGCCAAGGCTCCGCCTCAGTGGTGGGATTCAAATAATTTAACAACCAGTTCTCTGCCCTAATGACCAGCAGGGTAGGTGGGGCTTGGTGGTCATGTTACTGGGTGGGCATGGCCAACTCAACATCACTCACGTTGATGGGTACTTCACCTTAGCTGTTACAATGTAATAAGGGTTAACCAGAGAGGCAGTTTCTGTAAGCAGGGCAATAAAGATGAGGCTAGAAACAACACCAGAATGTTTCCTTCCTGCCTTCCTTATAGGATTAGCCCTGTAAAGTGGGGGGGGAAATGAGATTTCTTCCATCACCTGGTTCTCCGAACTGCTTAGAAAGTTACCAACCGGTTCTCCCGAATAGGTGTGAACTGGCTGAATCCCACCACTGCTCCACCTCTGTCTCTCTTTCTCTGCCAGTTCTACTCCCTCTTCCCCCTCAGAGCGCTTAGGTTGCCTGGATGCCGACAAAGGTGGTATTCAGCAGGTTTTGAACGGTTCTGGAGAATCGGTTGTGGAAATTTTGAGTAGTTCAGAGAACTGGTAAATACCACCTCTGAATGACCCCACCACCATCTATTCTCTGCCTCCCGAGTCCCAGCTGTTCGGGAGGGAATGGAGATTTTACAGTATCCTTCCTCTGCCATGCCCATCAAGCCACACCCACCAAGCCATGCCACACCCACCAAGCCATGCTCACAGAACCAATAGTGAAAGTTTTTGAATCCCATCACTGATGCCAACCGTGACTCCCATGCCTCTTCCTCATCTGATTCAGCTGCTGGAGGGGCTGATGGCTGACAGGCCACAAGAAGCACTATCTAACCATCTCATCCTCTGCCGTCCCCTTCTCCCTTTGCCTTGCATCATTCCCAAGATTGGGGCCTTTCCCAAGGAGTCCTCAGCTTCAGCTTCAGGATCTCTCCTTCCAAAGAGCAGTCAGAGTTGATTTCCTTTAGGATCGACTGATTGGATCTCTTGGCAGTCCAAGAGACTCTCAAGAATCTTCTCTCCAACACCACAGTTTGAAAGCATCAATTATTTTGGCGCTCAGCTTTCCTTAGGGTCCGGCCCTCACAGCCATACATTACTACAGGGAAAACCATAGCTTTGAGTATACGGATTATTGTCGGCAAGGTGTTTTTTAATACACTGTTTAGGTTTCCCCTAGATTCCCCCCCCCCACAGAAATCTCAATACTCAAATCTTCAAATGTTTGTTTCTCCTGTACAGATTTATAAGCCCATCATTTACCTCCAAAGGCTGGATTTCTGTTTGTTTCAGAAGTACAGTTCAATGCAAGACACAAAGGCAATAAATCTACTACAGAAGCTCCCAGCTGGTATCAAGGAATTGCGTGGGAGCTTCGAGGTTAGGCAACGTGTTTCTCCAAAATGTATCATTTCACAGCAATAATTCACTCCGTACTATGTGGATTCTTCTACCCACCCACCCCACCTCCATCTTTTCAGATGCTCCTTGCAGAGACCCAGAAGCTGTCTAGACACTTTTCCTCCCACTCAGAAGGCAAGGAAACATTTTCGCCAGCAAAGGAACAGTTCCCTCCACAATTTATGCAAAGTGGGAGACTGGGTTATATTTGCCCCACAAAGTACAAATTATTATTTGTTCTTTCTAACTGTCGTGAAAATGGGACATGGTGGCTCAGTGGCTAAGACACTGAGCTTGTCAATCAGAAAGATCAGCAGTTCTGTGGTTCAAATCCCTAGCGCTGCGTAACGGAGTGAGCTCCCATTACTTGTCCCAGCTTCTGCCAACCTAGCAGTTCGAAAGCATGTAAAAATGCAAATAGAAAAATAGGGACCACTTTTGGTGGGAAGGTAACAGTGTTCTGTGTACCTTCTGTGTTGAGTCATGCCAGCCACATGACCACAGAGATGTCTTCGGACAGTGCTGGCTCTTCAGCTTTGAAACGGAATTGAGTACCGCCCCCTAGAATTGGGAAACTAGCACATATGTGCAAGGGGAACATTTACCTTTACCTAAGTCTTTTTGGGGGGAGGTACTGGATATTTACACAACATTTGCACACCTTTGGTGGGAAGGTAACAGAGTTCCGTGTGTCTTTAGTGTTGAGTCATACTGGCCACATGACCATGGAGATGTCTTTGGACAGCGCTGGCTCTTCGGCTTTGAAACAAAGATCAGCACCGCCCCCTAGAGTCAGGAACGACTAGCACGTATGTGCGAGGGGAACCTTTACCTAACTGTCATGAAAGCATCAAAGAACCATGATCACATCAAATATTCATCCATTCCTATTTCCAGGATCAAGGTGTTTCATTTTTTTTAAAAAAGAAAATTATTTTCCCAGATAGCCCTGTAACATTCTATTGCCGTCAGTCCGATTATCTTCCCCTTTTTGAATTGGGCCCCATTAGTTCTTTAAGGGGCTACTACTTCGTCATGGATTTCCATCGTGTTCATCAAACTTTCTTCTTCCTAATAATAGCTGTCCAGTCATCCCAGCTGTTAGATGACTACATTGTGAAACAATGGACTTCACAACATATATCAATCAGAGCCTGAGGGAGGCTGTTTCCGGAAGTTCCGGAAGTCCAGAAATGGGCCCATTTCTAGATTCTGGAGGGCCCCCAAAGCCAGGGGGAGGCCATTTCTGCCCTCCTGGAAGCTTGGGGAAAGCCTCTGGAGCCTGGGGAGGGTGAAAAATGTACATCTCAGAAGTTCTAGAACTCTGGAAATGGGTCCATTTCCAGGTTCTGGTGGGCCTCTGGAGGCTGGGTGAGACAGTTTTTGCTCTCCCCGAAGCTCAAGGAATGCCTCCAGAGCCTGGGGAGGGCAACCCCCCCCCCATGCCGTGAAAAGGCTGAGGAGCCCATGTCCCCATGGCCTTGTCCACCCAGCAACTGGGCAGATAACTGGCTGCTAACATTTTTCAATCCCATCTCTGAGATCAAGTCCTTCTTTCCAAAGGATTTAACTCCCTTAGGACTCATTTGTCTGCTGGAAATGAAGAAGTCAATTTTCAGAACTGAATCTGAAATCAGGAATCAGCCAATGCTTCCACGTTTAATTCAGATGGTTCTGACCATGTGCAAAAATGGTTTCCCCCAACTGAACTCAATCAGAAGTCCATGTTAACTAAATTGATGCAAGAGAAACATCTGATTTAGATTAGCGTCCAAATCAAAGGAACTATTAAATCAGACCAATCTCGTCAATCAAACAGACGATTTGATATTTTCCTCTATAAATTGCACGAATCTAAGAATTAGCCTTCCTGCCAATAACGTCTTGTTACTGCTGTCTTATAGTAGTAAGTATCATTTGAAACTCATGGACTTAAAACTCAATTCTCAGCTTTGGTTAAAGAAAATCTGTCTGAGATTAAGGCAAGCAGAGGTTTCGGGCACATATTTTAGTTACATGTGCTCAGAATCAAGTTTTAGTAAGATATAGAGACTAGATAGACAGAAAACTAGTTTGTTAGCACTGGCTTCAGGCTACAAAGAGGCTTTGCTATTAATTCAACTTGCCCATCAACGTGATTTGCAAAGCTAAAAGAGATATATATGTTCCATGCAAGCGAGTTATTGATTTCTACTGACTATAATGAGATATAATGTAGGCCATTTGTTTCTTTCGTGAATGTAAGGCCCATTGGAGAGTCCTGCTGCAGAGGCGAACCAAACTTTTTAAAGTTCTAAATCAATAACATTCTATTGTTTCATTGCATTTCATTAAGTATAAATGATCACCTGGAATATTACAAAGTGCTGAGGCTTATACTCAAAGTAATTTCAATTATCCCTTTACTTCAGACATTTAGACTGCTAAGTTATTCTTTCTGATTGTATTAAGATGTTATTGCCTCTTTATTGCCAGTAAAACAGTATGTTTTCCAAGGCTCTTTATTATAATCTGCCAAAGGGACATCTGAATATGGAACAAACAGTTTAACAGTTCCCCAAGAGACTTTCGAATAGTGCTGAGCCTGGTAAAATTCCACACATCTGTACATGAAAAGCAGGAAATGTTTGAGGCATCATGTACAGCTATGTGGAGTTTACAATGCAGCATAAATGTTCAACTCTTCTGTGCAGTACACTTTAACGAATGGTTGGGTGGTGCTTGCAAAAATGTTTGGGTCATGCTCTCAAGACCCAACCATGGGCATGACTTAATCTGTGTTTCCATGGAAGGTGGGCAATCTTTTCTCTTGACAGAAGAAGATGAAAATGAATGGATTGAAATATATGGGAAATAATTGTCCTGCGTTTTCCAAGACGCAGATGACATTTGGCCAAATGCTCACAAAACAGACTCCTTGTCCACCCCCCCAAAAAAACCATTTTTTATTTGGATAATGTGAATTTCTAGCGTTCACATCCAGAAAAGACCCGGCAATAAGCCTTTCAAGGGTGAATTGCAACAACAGACCTTATCAGTCCTTGGATAATTGCCAGGCCAAGAGTTTCCAGGCTGTTCAATGAAATATTTGGCAAGGAGTCTCTGTGATGCACGAACTCAGATAAGCAACACTTCACAATAATAAACAAACTGATTGTCTCCTGCAAACACTTCCATTTTGCTCTTATTTATTCCCCATGGGATGGGCCATTCATCATCCACCTGTGGCTTTACTCCCAAGTTGACCCCTGTTCTTTAGCTGTTCCCTTCATTGGGCAACTCTGCGCATGCACACACTGGGAACAGGCTCCAGCTTTTCATCTGCCTATCCAATGTCTGACTCTGAAGGCAGCTGATAACTGGCATACGGCTCTGGCCCCCTCTCTGCCTCCAACACAGGGCCCTCATCAGAGCCTTCCCCAGACTCCAGGACTGGCCCAGGTCGTGGCACAACAAAACTGCGAAGCCCTTATCCGCGGAGACATAAGTGCGTCGCTAAAGCCGCGACGTCATCATCGCGCGTCATCACCACCGCGACAACAGCGCGGCAACAGAAGGGCGCTTTAAAATGGCGCCGCGGCAGAAAGCCAATTTCAATTAAGGTAAGGGTTAGGATTAGGTTTAGGGGTTTGTTTTAGGTTTAGGTTTAGGGGTTTGTTTTAGGGTTTGTTTTAGGGTTAGGTTTAGGTTTAGGGTTAGGTTTAGGGTTAGGTTTAGGGTACTGAGTGCTTGGGAATGCACGGATTTGCCCTCCGTGATTATGTCATCGCGGTAGGGTCGCGTTTTTCCTTAGCGCTTCGAATGGCGGGAATTAGTCTTTGCGCTTATGTCTCCGCGGATAAGGGCTTCGCGGATTTGTGGTGGAACCGGCCCAGGTTCCTCCCCAACCTCCTCACTGTCCGAATCTGCTGCCAACTCCGTCAGATGTTTCATTACCCAACTTCTAGCACTGATGGTGCCCATTTGGGTAATGAAACTTATGTAAGACAACTACCAAGCTCAAAGAACATCAAGGATCCCAGATCTTAAATATGCACTATTGCAAGCCTTTGATCATTTGGCTACCAATATCAATCCGTAACCTTAGATATTGTCAGGAAAGCTCCCTCAACTTGTACTGATATTACAGATGATGTAATAATTTTGGGAAGGTCCCCATGCATGCAACCCTTCCTTTTAAAAACTCCTGGCATCCCTTTAGCAAAATTAGCAAGAGTTAACATTCAGAGATTTCAAGTCTGTTAAATTCCATGTGAATAGAACAGCACATGGGCTTGTGCTGATGACAGATTGCCATATAAACCTTATTGAGACATTCATTGTGTGAAATTTGCCCGTGAAACCTGGATTTCAAATTACTGGAAAAGTTCACCATTGCACTTTAATAAAGTATTTATGCCTCCCCCCCCTTTTTTTTGGTGTGTTCTTTTTTTTAATCCTGCAGAATGTCATTACATTCTATGTGCATTTGTAAAATTAACAACCTCCACTCGATTGTAATCTTGGTTACAAGGTTCCGTAGCCTCTTGCGATTTAAAGGCCATGATACGACATAAAAACCCTATAAAAACACAGCGTACAACATGAAAATAGCTTTAGAAGGTCAAATGGTGATTTGCGATGGGAGGGTTCATCAGTGAATGATGTAGCCAGGCCCAAGTAGCCATTCTTCAGATGAACTAACAGAAGCAATCATGACTGTATTTACAGTTTTCCTGGTCCATTGTAGCACGCGGAGCGCATGCACAGAGGTGGGCATGCACGCGCTCACATTTGCGAACCGGTAGGGAAGGTAAGTGAATACCACCATTGCTAAGATATAGAAAATCAGGGCTATGGGGAGGATATCAGGTTTTCAAGTAGATTTTTGAGATGTGCAATCTAAAAACTAGCTGCCAAATTTCTTCTTGGTTATGCTGTAGGATAATTCTAGTGACAGTTGTGTATGCATGTTTGCGTAGATAAATGGGACACCCTGTCCTCCTCTACCATATCACTAGAGATTGTGTGGGAAAGATAACTATATATATGAGAAAATAATAAGGTTAGTCGTGTTATTAATCAGAACGAGGCAGTCAGCATTTATCAGCGGATTGTAGTGGGTGAGTCCTAAGCTTCATATGTCACATGGCTCCAAGTTCTTTTCCTTGTGCCTTGTGACACCTCTGCCACCTCTGTTCTCAGCTGGGGTGTACGAATTGGGAAAAATCCAATTCAAATCATTGATTTGATTCAGACCTGTGATCCAATTTGGACTTCAGAAAAATCCATCTAATTCGATTTGGACATCCAAATTAAATTGAAACATCAGATCAAATTGATTCTACTCAGGGCTCCAAATTGAGTTAGGGAGAGGGGGGGGAAGTGCTTCAGTCATCTGAATGGATTCCGGGGTAGCTGGTTCCATTCAATTTGACTTGCCAATTGAAAATAGCATCCCATTTGGAAGGTGAGTGAGCAGCCTTTGAACTGAATCTCCAGAGTGGATAATCATACAGCCGTGAATTCTACGACACCATCTTATTTTTTTCTAGTTTTTCCTCTAGTTTTACCTCAGACAAATGGCTACAGTTTAAGAAATAAATAAATAAAGTTTTAAAAAACAAATTAAGTTAAAAAATAAAGTTCAGAAAATAAATAGATTGAGTTAAAAAAATAAATTAAGTTAAAAAAAATTACGTTAAAAATAAACTTTAAAAATAAATTAAGTTTAAAAAACAAATTAAGAGAAAATTAAGTTAAAAAATAAATTAACTTTAAAAATGCAATTAAAAATAAACTAAGTTAAAAAAATAAGTTTAAAAATAAATTAAAACATAAATAGTTAAAAAGATAACGTTAGAAAAATGAAGTTAAAAAATAAAGTTAAAAATAAATTAACTTTAAAAAAATGCATTAAGCTGAAAATAAATTAAGCTAAAAAATAAAGTTAAAAATAAATAAAGTTGAAAAAGGAAGTTAAAAAAGTAAATGAAGTTAAAAAACAATTGGGCTGCAGTTATTGATATTATTCTTTGAAACTTTCTGTGAGGGAGGGAAGGAGGCAGGCAGGCAGAATTTTTTTTAAAAGTATCTAAATAAATCTTAAATGAGGGTAAGGTTTTCCAAAGTCCCATTCTACATTGTCACAGGCCAGATTTAGGTAGATAGGCTCTTCCCTTTTATTGAGCTAATCTGAAGTTATATTCAGCTGTTGGGCAACCTAACCTTCTAAGGAAGTGCCTGCCCTTTTGAACTATCCCTCCTCCCAAATCTAAGATGCCTGTGAGCAATTTAGCTCCCCGGGAAGCTTTGGAATTCTGTTTCTGCTCAGGCCTTGAACCAAGATGCTAGATTACTTCATCTTTAGGAACACGGAAGATAGGTCTGGTTGACTACAGCCATATCATCTGTGATAAGCTATCTGTAGAGTTTGTTCTGCAACCCAACAAGACAGACACAGATTTCAATGGATAATTAGAACTGCAGAAAAAACAATGGCTACCAACCTGCCTTCCATTGAGGACCTGTACATTGCACTAGTCAAAAAGAGGGCCGTGAAAATATTTACAGACCCCTCGCATCCTGGACATAAATTGTTTCAACTTCTAATCTCAAAACGACGTTATACAGCACTGCACATGACAACTAGACACAAGGACAGTTTTTTCCCCCCCAAACGCCATCACTCTGCTAAACAAATAAATCCCTCACCACTGTCAAACTATTCACTAAAGCTGCAATACTATTACTATTAGTCTTCTCATCGTTTCTCTCACCCCACCTATGACTGCATGATTGCAACTTTGTTGCCTGTATCCTTATGATTTATATTGATATTGATTGTTTCATGATTATTTGTACACTATGACTATCATTAAGTGTTGTACCTTAGGATTCTTGACGAATGTATCTTGTCTTTTTATGTACACTGAGAGCATCTGCACCAAAGACAAATTCCTTGTGTGTCCAATTACACTTGGCCAATAAAGAATTCTATTCTATTCTATTCTATTCTATTCTATTCTATTCTATTCTATTACTATCTAACTATATAACTAATTCCCACAACACTGTCAAATTATTTATAAGACTGCATTGCTATTCTTCTTCTCATCCTTTCTAGTACCTATCTCTTCCCACCTATGACTATAAGCATGTTGCTTGTATCTTTACAATTTATATTGTGTTATTTGTTTCCTAGTATGATTTGATTGCTCATTAGTAACCTATTACTATCCATTAAGTGTTATTTCTTATGATTCTTGATGAATATATTCAATTCTATTTTTCTTTATGTACACTAAGGGGCTTTTCTATTCTATTCCATTGTATTCTATTGTGTGTATTGAATGGGTAATAGAAGTTTACAAATATCCAGCAGGTTTGAAATGTTATCAATTCTTTTTCAAACTTATTAAAAATTGTGCTATCTTCTAACTGTGTCTTTGACTTTGTTTTATGTAGCATTTGGCAGTAGCTAAAAAAAAAATGTTTGCAACCTGCCCCTTCTTTCTCCCACCACAAAATGTTAGGAAACACAAGCTGGACAAGCTTATGCTGTGTCTAGATGTAACATTTCAACGCCAAGCCGTGCCGAGTTGTAATTGGCCAACAATGCAAAATGCTTTTAAGTGCTAATTTTGAAACACCAAACATCAATTATGGATTGTGTCTGTGCTTAGTGCTTATGTTGCAAACGGATGAAATACCAATACTTTGTAAATAATGATCTTTTTTTAAAGTCATGTGGAATTTGTAGTGTGTAAAAAGTGGATGCCATCATTTAGATATAGCTTTGTGGCACATCAGATTTGATCCTGAAGAAAACCCATATTTCATGTAAGAAGCAGATAAGAATGGACAGGTGGACGGATGGATGGATTGATCGATGGATCAATGGACAGATGGATCAATAGATTGATAGATGGTTGAGTAAGTATATATAGGTCTATGTAACACAAACACAAACACACAAACATTTACATTCTTCTTTAACAGCCAACATTCCAGGTCTAGAAGTACTAAATACTTATGTCATGGTGGCACAGTGGTTAGAATGCAGTACTGCAGGCCACTTCTGCTGACTGCCGGCTGCCAGCACTTTGGCAGATCGAATCTCACCAGCTCAAGGTTGACTCAGCCTTCCATCCTTCCCAGACTGGTAAACTGAGAACCCAGCTTGTTGGGGGCTGTGAAAGCACTGTGAAGAGGTATATAAGTCTAAGAGCTGTTGATACTGATATTATTGCACACAGGTCTTCCACTATTGTAGAGGAAATCTATGGCTGGCTTTTAGCTTATGTTTAATTCATACTGTCTTACTTTTGTTTCCTTAATGAAGGACTGAAATGAGCATTTCTGAAAGGAGGAGGAGGAGGAGGAGGAAAAATATATTTCATTTATCCAATAATAGACCAGAAGGTTCTTTCCCATTTTTGACACTTGAAACAAAATCCAGAATACAACTTGGCTTTTATTACTAGGACCTTTACTGATTTCCACCCTGTATCATTTGGAATTCCATGACAATTCCATTCTATGCAATCTTTTAACCAACCGCCCAGATCAAATATTAAGGTCTGCTCAAGATTTCTTTGCCCCTCTATAATATCAGAACTAAGCCAATGCCAAACACAGGTATCCTATTATCTATGCCTGTCCATGCTTACTATGTCAGCAGGCAGATCAATCAATGGCATTAAAAAGAAGGGAAGGAGGTCAGAAAGGAGATGTACAGGTTTGAGAACAAGGAGAAGGAATGATAGTTCACCATCTTCCTGCCATAAATTACTCCCAAGCTAATCTTACCGAGAACATAAGAGCTTAGTTATTAGTTATGAAACAATTGCTCTTTTACCTGTTAAGACTTTTTTTTTACTATTCAAAGTTACGTCTATGGAGATTCTCAGTGATCCAGATCATGGCTGCCTCAAAGGTGCTTTTTTTCAAGAGGCAACTGGACTTTCTGGCTCTTCTTTGAAGATGTTTCACTTCTCATCCAAGAAGCTTCTTCAGCTCTGACTGGATGGTGGGGAATGGAAAGATTTATGTTCCTTGCAGACAGCTGGTCATTTGCATCCTTTTAGAGAGTCATTGAGGTCACTTGGAGGTTTATCTGTGTCATCAGGGTCATCTGAGTGGTGCAAATAGGTATGGGGCCTTCTTGGAACTGTTGAAAGGACTGAGTTGTAGATTGGAGACAGATGATGTCATATCCCTCTCCCTCTGTTGAGAGGGGGGTGTTCAATTTTTGACCTAGATGGCCTCTTTTGACCCCTCTTTCAAACCAGTGGTCCTCTCTGTCCAAAATATGGACTTTGCTGTTTTCAAAAGAGTAGCCTTTGTCTTTTAAATGCAGATAGACTGCTGAATTTAATCCTGATGTGTTTGTTCTCTTATGTTGTGCCATGCGCTTACGATATGGTTGTTTTATTCAAAGTTATGTTGTACTTCAACTGAGGCTCATCCAAGTTTCCACTGCAAACAAGAAAGACATCCTAGCCAATGTAATTTCTGATCTAGGCTTCCCAAAAGCAGGAAGCCGACTCCTCGTCCCGATAAAACCCCTTTTATTTCATTTAAAGGGAATTCCTCTCCAGCAAAGTCCCGGCCAACAGTCTTTCAAGAGATTTCACAACTACAGACCTTTATCAGGCTTGGAGAGCTGCCAGGCCGATATCTTCTAAATGCCACTCTGTAACAGACAATACTTGGCAAGAGGTCAGGAACAGATCTTCATCCTAATGAATTGAATTAATTGTCTCCTGCAAACTCCCCCCCCTTCACTCCCTATGGGAGGGGCCATTCACCATCCACCTGTGCCTTTACTCCCAAGTCAACCCTTGTTCCTTAGATGTTCCCTTCTCCTGGCAGCTCTGTGCATGCAAACATTGGGAACAGGCTCCAGTTGTTTGTCTGCCTCACTGATGTCTGACTCTGAAGGCCACTGATAACTGCTTGGCCGCCTCTCTGCTTCTGACACAGAGCCCTCATCACAGCCTTCCCCAAACTCCAGGACTGGCCCATGTTCCTACCCAAAATCTTCACTGTCCGAATCTGCTGCCAGATCCGCTGGCAGGCCACAAGAATGTAGTCAGTTTAACTAAAATATGAGAATGAGAGAGCAATCTGATTTTACCATCCAATATTCTGAAATATTAAAGAGACCAACTGTAGCAATTGATGCTTCCAATTACCCACAATAGTTATGTTAAATCAAGGCTTTGATATCCTGTGACCTATGCTGCAACTGTGCAAAATTTCCATAAAATTATGCTTAGGTTTTCTTTGGAATTATGGGGTGGGGGGGAGTTCAGAACCAGCACATCCATTATAACTGGAAATTAATGTCTTGGCCCAGCATTATTGATGAATATGCATAAATAATAATTCAAAATTTCATTCTGGTCACTTGTGGAATTAAACTGGAAATCAGTTGGGTTTTATTGTTCTTTTGGGAAAAAAACTTTTCTTTCCAAGTTTAATACGTAGCTTTTAAGAAAAAAAAACAAATATGTGCTACATGCTGTAGCAGCTTCGTAAAGGTTTTTGACCTTTTAAAAATATTTGCATTTGCTTTATACATTTAAAAATAATGCTGCTTGCGAATAAGTGAAATCTAATCACTCTCACCTTTCTGGTTGTCTCCAAAAAAAACAGGTGCTTTGAAATCTTGCTTTACTCCAAAGGTGTCTGCCTGAGGTTACATTATGCCTTGCAATTACTCAGAAGTTTTATTGCTTGCTAAAGACCCTTATGCTTTTTTCTACATTAAAAAAAGCAGAATGAGCCAAGGTGGTGCAATGGTTAGAGTGCAGTATTGCAGGCTGGTTCTGCTGACTGCTAGCTGACTGCAATTTGGCAGTTCAAATCTCAACAGGCTCAAGGTTGACTCTGCCTTTCATTCTTCTGAGGTCGGTAAAATGAGGACCCAAATTGTTCGGGGTGATAGGCTGACTCTGTAAACTGCTTGGAGAGGCCTGTAAAATCACTGTGAAGCGGGATATGAGTCTAAGTGCTATTGCTAGTCCTTCCTTCCTTCCTTCCTTCCTTCCTTCCTTCCTTCCTTCCTCCCTCCCTCCCTCCCTCCCTTCCTTCCTAGTGGTTAGAATGTAGTGTTGCAGGCTAATTCTGCCCACTGCCAGCAGTTCAATCTTGACTGGCTCAAGGTTGACTCAGCCTTCCATCCTACCAAGGTTGGTGAAATGAGGACCCAGATTGTTAGGGGCAAGAGGCTGACTCTGTAAACTGCGTAGAGAGAGCTGTAAACCACTGTAAAACAATATATAAATCTAAGTGCTAATGCTAAATGCTATATAAGTCTAAGTGCTATTGCTATTGGTCTGAAGCTCTTTAAGCATATCTCTCTCCCAGAGTTTTAAAATTTACTTTATAACTCCTGGAATCCCTATTTTTATATTTGGCCACAATATTAAAAACCTCCTTGGCTTCCCATCCATCCCTCCCATTCTGAAAAAAGAAAATGTAGGCTAAATTGCCAGTGTGGTATAATCTGGAAGCCATGTAAACTTGTTGGAAGATGAGCTAATAACCTCAATCATTAAAATGTCCTGTGAAACTTTACTGCCAACATCTCCAAAGGGCCATTAAGGCTGGTTCCATGGACCAGAATTCAGACCAGAATTGTTTCTGTTTCAGCTTTTGATATCAAAGGAAGCAGGATCTATAAAGCAACTAGGAAATCCATAGATTGATTCACTTTTCGAGCATATCTGCTGAGTCAAAGGGGAGCCCAGGAAAAATTAAAACGCTGAAGGAGCATCTAACCACCCTCAAATTTGCATATGCCATTTTGAGCTACATGCCAGTTGGCAAAGACAGTTCATAGCAATAGCACTTAGCACTTAGACTTATATACTGCTTCACAGTGCTTTGCAGCCCTCTCTAAGTGGTTTACAGAGTCATCATCTTGCCCCATCCAGGTCTTCATTTTATCCACCTCGGAAGGATGGAAGGCTGAGTCAACTTTGACCCTGTGAGATTCGATCTGCCAAACTGCTGGCAGCCGGTGATCAGCAGAAGTAGCCTGCAGTGCTGCACTCTAACCACTGTGCCACCGCGACTCATATCTTCAGTTCTTCACATTCTTCTGAAAGGCCAGAAGATTGGAGACCCACCTCACCTCTGTGGAAACAATGTTCCATAGGGTAGGGGCAATGGCAGAGAAGAGTCTTTTCCTGAACCCCACTGGTCAAAATTCTCTAACCAATCATGGCCATAGCAAACATTTCTTGCTGATCAGTTGATGTTATGTGGTTAAGATGGCTCCTTGGCTTTACAACAATTGTCCAGACTAAAGGTAAAGGTTCCCCTCCACATATGTGCCAGTCATTGCCAACTCTAGGGTGTGGTGCTCATCTCTGTTTCAAAGTCAAAGAGCCAGCACTGTCCGAAGGTGTCTCCGTGGTCCTGTGGTTGGCATGATTAAATGCCAAAGGCACACGGAACGCTGCTACCTTCCCACCAAAGGTGGTTCTTATTTTTCTACTTGCATTTTTTACATGCTTTTGAACTGCTAGGTTGGCAGAAGCTGGGACAAGTAACAGGAGCTCACTCTGCTAGTTATTCAAGCCACCGAACTGCCCACCTTTCTGACCGACAAGCTCAGCGTCTTAGCCACTGAGCCACCACGTCCCTACAGACTAGCAAGGTCAATTATCATGGAGAGGATTTTCAAGGGACTTGTGTAGAAAGGCTCATCGATAACGCAATAAGATATCCAGGAACATCTCAGAAAACAAATCTGCAGATGATTCTTTTCAAAGCTCCTAAGAAACTTTTATGTGAAAGAAGATTTTCCAAGACTTCAAGAGACCTGGGACTGTTTTGAAGAGTCTCTGGCAGTCCCATCCTGTTTGAATATTTAGATTCAACACAATCTCTCTCTCTCTCTCTCTCTCTCTCTCTCTCTCTCTCTCTCTCTCTCTCTCTCTCTCTCTCTCTCTCTCTCTCTCTCTCTCTCTCTCCCTCCCTCCCTCCCTCCCTCCCTCCCTCCCTCCCTCGCTCTCTCTCTCTCTCTATGTATGTATAAAACCAAGCAACCCTGGAAGTTTGGCATAAAGATGAACACATTGCATGCTATGAAAGAACCCTTGAAATGTTATCAGAGTGTCATTGGGAATTTTTTTTTTAAAAAAGTCAAGACATTTAGATTAGTTATTGGAGCAAATAAAAGAGAATATATGAGTGGCACGCTTATGATTTCAACATGTAAATGTGACAGTGAAAGTTCTAAAGCTGAACCGTGTTGATTTTTATCACCAAGATTAGCATAATAAACTGTACCGTCTTTCGGCGTACAATGTAACATATTACGGTTTGAGTGTCTATCTGGGAAGAACGTTAGGGCTTATTACAAGGGGGGAAATATTATTACCTTACTGAAAACTAAGACTGTAAAAGTCAGCGGCATTTCCTTTCTTTCATACTCCCAGCTCGCATAGGATCGCCATCTCTTGAAAAGCAATTAACGGTGTGAGGACAAGAGTCAAGCATGTAGCAATGTCATTTCCTCTACATTAAGTGTCATAATTAATAAGGAGATTGCAACGTGCTGTCATGGGTCAATTCAGTGACCGAACTAAGAGTGTTTTTTTCTCCCCCTCCATCAGGCTGTGTCAATTTGCACCATCTGCAAAATCATGAGGCTAGGCTGAAATAATTAAGATGGACTTCTTTTCAGGAACATTACAGGGACATCCTTGCCCCACCACAAGTTCAACTTGTTCAATGATCACAGTGAGAATTTCTTGGAAGTTCTTGTCCCATTCAAGAACCTACTTCAAGTACCTACTTTGCATTGGTCCTTCAGGCCTGCCACACTGAATGCTCCATTTTCTCTAGCTTCAATTTACAGGTGATTAATAATTAGGTGGAAAGGAAGCTGTAAAATCACCCAAGTGTCCTTGCTGTCTTTTTGGAAGGAGAAGAAAAAGCATGCCCGCATTCTTTGGCATCATTATCTGACATGGTTTATAAAGTTTTTCATTAGGAAGTATCTGTATACTGCTGTTGTGGCCTGCCAGCAGCCAACAAAGCTGGCAGAAGATTTGGACAGTGAAGAAGTTGGGGAGGAACATGGGCCAGTCCTGGAGTTTGGAGAAGGCTCTGATGAAGGCTCTGTGTCGGAGGCAGAGAGGGAGCCAGAGCTGTATACCAGTTATCAGTGAGGCAGATGAACCTGGAGCCTGTTCCCAGTGTGCCAGATGAAGGGAACAGCTAAAGAACAAGGGTCTACTTGGGAGTGAGGCCAGATGATGAATGACCCTTCCCAGAGGAAATAAAAGAGGAGCGAAAGGGGAATGGAGTTTGCAGGAGACAATTAGTTTGCTTAATTGGTTTGTGACTCTCCGGGAATCCTTGCCAGGTTTTGCAGATATCGGCCTGTCAGTTCTCCAAGCCAGATAAATTCTGTGACTGTGAATCCTCCCTTGAAAGACTTTGCTGGATGTGAATGAGCAGAATTCACAGTCAATTAATAAAAGGGGTTTTTGTTGGGACAAGGAATTTGCTTCATGCTCTTGGGAAGCCTCAGTCAGAACAACTGCTGCCACAGCATCCTTAATCGGTTCCTATTCGATTAGATGAAAGTGTTAGGGTTAGGGTTACCACTTCCACACTTTGTCCTTTTCACTGGAGCTTCCTGCGGTGATCAGCTGTGCCTTTGAAGCTGCATATCAGCCCCAACGCGCACTCTCACAACCTGTGAGCTAATGTGCTGAAGCTGACCAGGCTGTTTGCTAAGGGTGCTAGCCAGATGAATATTGATGGATGCTGGTAGGCAGAGGTGTTAGGTAAGCTCCCCATTGGGAGAGTGAGTGTGTTCAGAAAAGCATTGTGAGAGTTGTGTTGGAGAACACACAAACCAGCATACAGAGACACTGCAGTTTAAATAGGCTTTTAGTTTCATGGAAATAGAATCCATCAAACAGTCCAAGTCATACACGGATAAGTCATCAATGTCTTTCACTTAAGGGATAATGCAAATAACATAGTCCAGTATCATATAATCAGTTTAGTACTCAACGTTTGCTAACAGTTGCAAAACTTACAATAGCTCACAGCACTTTCTAACAGCCAGCTTCCAAAAACACTCAGATCAGATCAGCCCAGCATCTAACAAACAGAGAACTAACAGTCATTCTGGCTCCCTCTTATGGCTGATTGAGGAAAACAGCAACCAATCACATTTTACAGCACGATTAAAAGAAACAAGTATAACATTGTTACATAATTTATATATTGCCAACCCAATCATTACATTATATTCCTAACAAGAGGTAGATTTTTTTCTTATTTTCCTCCCAAAAAACTATGGTGCATCTTATACTCCAGAGCGTCTTATACTCCAAAAAATAGAGTAGCACAGCCAAAAAGAAACTCTG
The DNA here is from genome assembly GCF_051295495.1 of Thamnophis sirtalis. Taxonomy (NCBI): domain Eukaryota; kingdom Metazoa; phylum Chordata; class Lepidosauria; order Squamata; family Natricidae; genus Thamnophis; species Thamnophis sirtalis. Next base: position 49,870,992 of record NW_028261393.1, on the reverse strand, counting down.
GCAGTTTGACAAGATTCTGCTATTATACCTACCACAAGGAAGTTGCATCCCTTGCCATGTCTATTCTTCTGACTTGGTCTACCTCAAAGGGCGGCCACCATAACAACATATGTGCAGGTTTCAATTGGACTTAGCAAGAAGGAACAAATGGTCCCTAGTAAATATCTGATGTATACATTATCAAATATCTGAAATGTCACTTTGACATTTTTAGAGGCACACATTAAATGCATACCATCTGATTGGTATCATCTGCATCAAGATGTTAAAATATCTCAGATGGTAGATTCCCAGTTCCCATGCCTTAATCATCCTTCATAAAAGCTAGAAAGCAGAATTTAAAATATGCATGTTAAAACTTTACATGGAACGAGATTCCGGAAAACTACATTCCTGCTGAATCTTTCTGTCCTCCCAGAGAGTTTAACACGTTTATTTCAACTGCTCGAGTCATTACTGCGATTAATAAAACTTTTACAAAATTAGCTTCTCCCCCTAATATTATCCTGAATATAAAATCAGAGCGGTATTAAGCATTTGAAGAAGTCGTTTAAAATATGCATTCCAGTCCGCTCTTTCTGTTTGTCTCCCTTTCATATCTCTGATGTCATCTTATAATGTAAACGGATAGTTGTAGAATAATGAATATTTATGTATCGCTCAGCTGGGAAAATGGATGCAAATTAAACCATTTTAAACGCTGGCAATATTTGCTTGAAGCCCATCGCTTTCTAAATGTGTCCTTAATGCAATGTTATTTCCTGGAGTCCAAGAGACTGCCATGGCGGCTGTTTCACCATAACATCCCAGAAAGATTGACTCCTTGACATGCAAAGCTCTCCAGTTCGTTGGCTTGCTTCCAAAAGCAATCACCTTTAAAAGCAGATTAAAAACCAGGATTTGTACATATTACCCCTGATGCCACTAGGCCTTAATTCTTCACGGATTCAGTTTTGTATCGAGCAGACTCTATTCAATATAGATGTCCTTCCTTTTCTTTCATCAGTGAGAATAGGACTGCAATAATGCTGGGTTACGAATGGTACACCCAGGTACGGGCATACCTGTGCCTGCTGGGAGCACCAGATATCATTCTGGTATGGTGCTCTGGAGGGCCTAATCACTCGCCCGCGCTCCTTACCTTTATTTAAGCTGTTCGGGGCTTATACGCACAGAGCATCATGGAGGCGTCACAGAGCATCGTGGGTGGTAAGTACACATTTGTGCGCTGCGTATTTGGGCACTGTGCATTTGTGCACTGCACATGTGTGTGTGCATGCTGCACACATTCATGTGGTGGACATTCATGTGGTGGACGTCACCATACAAGTTGCAACAGGATCCAGAACCCACCACTGAATTTTAGATAGATATTTTGGGATTGTGAGATGTCCAGAGTTTGGTTCAAGATGGAAGGCTATATAATTTATTTATTTTTTATTTTTTAAAAATGCATACATACATACTTGCATGCATTCATACCTACATCTTAGAGCCTTGCCTTGGGAGCATCTCAGATTTGAACTTAAACATTGAAAAGTGATGGATACAGGTGTCTAAAGACACAAATTCATAGATTGTCCAGCCCTCTGCCTCTTTATCGTAAAAACCTTAGAGCACTTTCTGCAAATCTTTTACTTTTCTGTTTCCGAGGTGCCATCTCTTCTATTAGTCACTTAGTTGCAGGAAAATCTTACTGGTGCAATAATATAAATCATAGGAAATGTTGTTTCCAAGGTGATTGGGGTGAAATCCAGAGCCGGAATCCTGAGAGAGAAAATCAAATCAAGTCTTGCTGTTTTGAGGTCACCCCTCTGCAATCTTAACAAGTCCGAACCTAACGTTAAAGAAAGTCATTTTGTCGCATTTCAAACAGTAGCTTTACAGAAAGATGCTTTCCTTAATCCTGCCTGGAGTTGGCAGCAGTTGAAGATTGGGGTGAGCTTCCGTCCACCCAATTTTATCAACAGCTACAGTCAGGCATCCCCAAACCGTAATTGCTTGAGGAGTTTTATATCTGAAGTTAGCGATGCTTCGCTTCCTAAAAGCGGTAGATATTTATTTGCTGCTGTCAGAAGCTCCTGCTAAGTAGACAATGCAATTTCTCTTTATACAGCTTGTCAGTAATGCTCTGTCATCTCAAAAGAGCTTTCTGAGGAAGACAGTGCAATTTATGTGCCGCCAACCAGATTGGCGGGCAGCCTTGGGAAAGAAAGTCACAAACCCAGAGTTGTCCCAGGCTGTGTAGTGTATAATCTTAGAAGTTACATCATCTGTTGGGGAGGGAAAAATTTTTTCTGGTGGGATCAACTGGATTGGAGAAGGCGGGTCTGTTCAGAAATAGATGAATCCTCTCTGAAACTTTGGGGATCTTTGCAGGGGTGGGTTCCTACCACCATTACTACAGGTTCAGCACCAGGGGTGGGTTCCTGCCAGTTCTAACCTCTTCTATAGAAGAGGTTCCACAAATCTACAGTGCCGTTTAGAACCGGTTCCAGCTCCCTCCCCCCGCCCGTCCGCACATCATCAAGATAAAGAGCAAGAGGAGGAATTCTGGGAGTTGAAGTCCACAAGTATATAAAGAAGTTAATGAATCCTGATGAATCAGTTATCTCTGTGTGCTTTGTGGATGTGATTTCTGCAACGAACTCTGACAGGCTCTATAGCCTATACAGACAGGACACCCTAGTGCAACAAGCATCTAAACAAGGCACCAGACAAACCTGACATTGACAATAGAAATAAAAAAATAAAGTCAGAATCGTGGCACGACAAAACCGCGGTCCACTAAAGCGCGCCCGATTAAAGCGCGTACCTGACGTCATCAGCAGCGCGACAAATACGACCGCGGAGAAAAAAAGGCGCTTTAAAAAGTGCTTTTAAAGCAAGCCGATTCACGTAAAGATAAGGGTTAGGTTTAGGGTTAGGGTTAGGGTTAGGTTAAGGGTTACGTTAAGTGTTAGGGTTAGGGTTAGGGTTAGGGTTAGGTTAAGGGTTAGTGTTAGGTTTAGCGTTAGGTTAAGGGTTAGGTTTAGGGTTAGGTTAAGGGTTAGGTTTAGGGTTAGGGTTAGGTTTAGGGTTAGGTTTGGGGGGGTTAGGGTAAGGTTTTCATGTTAATTTTAACTTTACTGCTCATAGCGTGATGTTTTCGTCGCGCTGTGATGACGTCAGGTACGCGCTTTCATCGAGCGCGCTTTAGTCTACCGCGGTTTTGTGGTGGAACCGTCAGAATTGTCAGTAATGTGGCATGTCCACTTTCTGTTGTTGTTTAGAGGTTTATTGTCTTGCGAGTTCATGCAATCATATTGTGAACTGTAACAAAGGGAATATCAAACAACAGTTTCCTTTCTTCCTCCTTCTTCTTTTTTTTCAACTTTTTTTTTTCCAGAGGAGAAAGTTGGCAAAAGGTTTGGCTCATCCTGTATTTGGCTGGTTTTCTTGCTGAATAAATTTCTTCCTAAAACCGATGACATTTAGCAGTACAAGGTGCCAAAAAAGGAAAAGTGACAACACCACTTTCGAAATGATCCCACCCAGCTGTTCAAGCTTTCAAAAACCAGGAGGCTCAGAACTACCAGTTCTGAAAGTCAAAACCTTGTTGTCATTAAACACACACACACACACACACACACACACACACACAAACAGCACCCAAATCTCCATGGTTTAGTTGCACTGCAAGTGAATGGAAGCCACTTCATTCCGCCACTCCAAGTGTTTGGATTTGCAGTTTTTCAGAAATGAATCATTCAACTATTTCTAAAAGTAGAGCTTAATGCCAGGTTTTTATCTGGACATCTGGTTTGACAGCAATAAGTTATTCAGGATTTTATTTCCTTTTTTTTTTCTTTTTCCTCCCCCCACCCCCTCAAAATTCTTCACATACTACAGTTCCCTGGATTGATTGAAAAAAGTACAGAAAGACTTAACACACACACACACACCATTAAATTCAAGGTACAAGAAACTATCAGAAGCCACCCAAATGCAAAAGGGGGGAAAGGAAGGAGAGCATGGGGCATCCCTATTTTCTGGTTCTTGTCGAAACATGAGAGGTTGGGTTTATATTTGGAGAAATAATCTAAAGGGACTAGTCAATTGTGACAATAAAATTCCAGTGGATTTATTTTAAACAATAGTTAGAGTTTACTATATGAAGAACTGGTCATCAATTTTGTCCAGGTTGGGGACAAGAACATTCCCTAACTCTAGTTTTACAATCTTGGATGGTTGAGAGATGGGTGGATAGATGATGGATGATAAGAGAGATACAGCTAGAGATGAAAGGAGAGGGAGGGAAGGAGGGAGGGAGGGAGGGAGAGAGAGAATAGATGGAGATAGATATATGATAGATATATAATAGATTTGGATAGATAGATTAGATAGATAGAATAGATGATTGATAGATGATAGATAGATAGATAGATAGATAGATAGATAGATAGATAGATAGATAGATAGATAGATAGATAGATAGATAGATAGATAGATAGATAGATGCTGGAAACAAAACAATACCCCCTCGGATGAATTAGTAAAAAAAAAAAACTTTGGATTGTGCATAGATGGACAAATTAACACTGAAATTAAAAGATAAAGAAGAGTCGGAATATTATGAAATTTGGAACAATTGGTACAAATGGCTGCAAAACAGGAATAAAATTAATTAAGCCAAAAACAATATATATATATTTATAACAATATATATATATATATATAACTGTGTATAAAGTGTGGTTTATATAGAAGCGAAATATTATATTCATGTACATGTATGACATAACAATGTTGATATAATGACTGTAAGGTGTTGTAGAAGGGAAAAATAATTTAAAATCTGCAAAAAAGATAGATAGATAGATAGATAGATAGATGGATGGATGGATGGATGGATGGATGGATGGATGGATGGATGGATGGATGGATGGATGGATGGATGGATGGATGGATCGATGGATCGATGGATCGATGGATCGATGGATCGATCGATGATGGATGGATGTATTTGTTCTGTTTAAAAGATTTTTATCAACATAATGAAAAATTGATAATATCATTTCATGTGGTCAAGCCTTGTCTAAAAACTAGATGGAATTATTTTTATAAGCCACGTAATAGCATTCTCTTTTTCTAATAGCTTTTTTATTTTTGTTTTTATGCGCCGTTTCCTTTTCTTCTTGTGTACGTTGCAGCAATAAAGCCAAAACAAAATTAGAAAATCATAATCTTGGAAGGGGAGACGCATTTCTTTGATTATGTTGAATGGTCCTCAGGAGTTTTGCAACTCAGATACGATGGAATTATCTTACCACGAGAAAGGCTCTCTTAACATTTAACACCTTCCTTCCTTCCTTCCTTCCTTCCTTCCTTCCTTCCTTCCTTCCTTCCCTTCAGGCATTATTTTGTATTCTGCACTCTGATGAGAGAGAGAAGAGACCTGGATCTTCTGTGTGACAGATCCTTTAATATTTGAAAACCGCTATAACATCTTCTCAGAGTCATTTCTTCCCAGAGGCCAAAGGTTCTCATTTTCCTCAACCACTTCTTATAAATCTCAGTTCCCTAATTCCCTGATGATCAAGTAGTAAGGAAATGTATTTGGACAGTCTTGACAGGGGCTCTCGGGATAAAAGTGAGCAGGTAACCTTGGAAGACCATGGTCTGGAGGTACATAGACACACAACAGATAAAATGTTTGTGTTGCTTGAGTCACTTAGGCTCCATGGAGGTTATTTCTAAGCCTTGTATGTTGCAGAGCATTGGCTTAGTTAGTTTTAGTAACTTATAAGTTTCCTAAGCCTTCTAAGCCTTGTGAGTTCCAGAGCATTAGCTATGTTGGACTATCAAACCCTGGTACCTGTTGTGATCCGCCGGTGGCCTGTGGAGCTGGCAGCAGAGTTGGACAGTGAGGAGGTTGGGGAGGAACATAGGTCAGACCTGGAATCTGGGGAAGGCTCGGATGAGGGCTCAGCGTCGGAGGCAGAGAGGGGGCCAGGGCCATCTGGGAGTTATGTGCTGCCTCCAGAGTCGGACATCAGCGAGGCAGAGGAACAGGGGGACCCTGTTCCCAGTGAGCACATGCACAGAGCTGCCAGAAGGCAAGAATAGTAAAGACAAAAGGGCAACTCGGGGGTAAGGCTTGGAGATGATTGGTCCTACCCATAAGACAAAAAGGAGGAGTAAAAGGCACTTGAGTCTTTTCAGGAAGCAACTTTGTTCGTTCTGGTCAGTTTAAATTCTGCAGCTCCGTTTTGACTCTGTGCTCCGTGTGGTCTTGCAAAACTAATTGGCAATTAGGTCTTTGGCAGCGTTTCAAGGGAGATAAAGGTGGGTGCTTATCAGCCTTATCCCGAAGGACTGTGGCAGACTTCTGTCAGACTCTTTACAAACTATTGGTGACTCATTATGGTTTCCATCCATTGCTTCTTGTCCTGCCGTCAGGTGCTTTGGCGTATAGCTTGACTCCCTCTTCTTTGTGGCAGCCCCTGAGATATTGGATTCAAGGCTAGATCCCCTTCCTCCTTTCTGTCTGGCTAGCAGTTTCCCAACAAAGCATTTCATGCAGAGTGCATGCCAACACTATGGATGGCATTGGAATTCAGATTTATGTTGAAGTCGAGGTTTTGAGTGCAAGGTGGGGATTTCGTAACAATGCATGCATTATTCAAGAATTACGATATCTGTCCATCTATATTAGAATGTGCTCATAAAATGACTTTTAGAGTTTTAGGCAGAAGGATTTCCCGTTACTTGTTTCATTCTCCTGCATATGTCCATCACTTCTGCCTGTCCATCATGCTTTCAACCATTGATACGTGGCATTCTCCTATACACAACACTACTTCAGTCTCAACTCTGGTGAATAAGACACAGATGGGAATTCCCAATGTTACAGTAGCAATTAAACTTTCCACCAACACAGTTGAGATGAATGTGAATCTTTCAGGGCATTGCTTTCACAAGATGTCAAAAAATCACCGAGTGATATTACTATTATGATCACCATGCGCAAGCAATAGCAGATTGAAGAAGCCAGCATTCTCCCCGAAACAAAAACAAAAAGAAAAGTTAGTTAGTTTGAACTGACACCTTTCTCATCTCACGACTCTGTTTATTCTTGCTGCTATCAATTGCTCCCATTGATTCCTTTAACCGTATTCACAGAAACAGCCGCTGATGTGAGTGAATGAATTAAGTCTTTACTCTTTTGTTCTCCTGTTATCGGGACAAAGGGGAAAAACAGTTAAGCAAGGAGCAGATTGATTTTCCATGTAGATCAACCGGCTTTCGTACAAAATTCTAATCAGTTTCAGCCACACATTCCCCCAGGTGCTGTTGTCACTACAGTTGGGAACAAACGGTATTGAAAAATTCTTCACTTATTTAAAAGCGGAACAATTGGGTGCCCAAGTTACTGAGTAGAGAGTTTTTCTGAATTCCTCTAGGGCAGTGTTTCTCAATCTTTGTGACTTGAAGTCAGTGGTGGGTTTCAAAAATTGTTGGAACCTACTCTATGGGTGTGGCCTCCTTTGTGGGAGTGGCTGACCGCCCATGTGACCAGATATGAAATTATGAATTAGTACTTAGGTCGGTCTGAGTAGCTATTCAGAAACTCTGGCATTGAAGCATGCAAGTCTTAAAGCTGTCAAGTTACAAGATCCTTGCACCCCTAACCCTTTAGAAAAAAACAAACAAACTAGGGGTCTTCAAACCTGATAGCTTTAAGACTTGTGGACTTCAACTTCCAGAATCCCCCAGCCAGCACAGTTGAAGTCCACAGGACTTCAAGTCATCAAGGTTGAGAAACACTGCTCTAGGGAAAGGAGAATTTTTCCAAATTCCTCTAGGATATGATTTGTCAGGGTTCCAAAAAACACCCCCGATGAAATAAAACTCCAAGGCTTGTGTTTCCTCAAAGTTCCACTTTATTAGAGATGTCATGTTGGTACATCTGGGAGAACCCGAATCTGAAAATCTCCAGGTTTTCCCACACAGTTCAAAGTTCAAGATCCTGGCCCAATACCCACAAGTCCATCACATGGTCCAATCTTTCACTGCCACAAAGACAGATTCCACCCATCCAGTTCCTGCCAGGTTCAGAGACAAAGATGACCTTGGCTTTCTAAGAAGAATGTTATTATGGCTACACATCACCCAACTCTGTATTATCCCCTCTCCCGTTTTCCCACAGTAGAAAGCGTGGCAAACCTGAAACCTAAAAAAGAAAAGATGGCTTGCAGGTCTGATTCCTTTCTAGACGCATGATTAACAAGGACAGAGAAGGCATCTGGAGGAATCTCAGAAGCGTATTCCTTGCATCTCTTCTCACCTTCAAGGAATCTGCATGTCCTCCTACTTGAAACGATTAGGACTGAAAAATTCTAGAAGACCAATAGATGTCGGCCAAGGAGCAGGGCCATGTACCTCTGTGCTGCCATCTTGTGTCTATTGGGATTTTTGCAGTGCATATATGGTAGCCATAGCAAAACTATGTCCATGTGTTGGAAGAAATATCCATATTCTGCGCAGGTGCGAAGGAACATGGCTGCCGGGCTTTTCGCTCCGGCGTCCACACTGGAAAAATAGCCAAAAGAAGGAGAAATTGCTCCTAGAAATTGCTCCTAGAAATTGCTCCTAGAAATCGAGCGTGAGAGAGACCAGGGCGCCAGCGATTTCTCGGAGGGTCTGGTGTTGGCAGTGGACTGGAGAGATTTTGCTCTCCAAGGCTGCCTTTTACAAAAAACGCCGACGCCGCTCGGAGGTGCCCGGAAGACGCCGCGGCTCAGCTGATTAGTGAGGCGCTCAGAGACACCACCCGGTTGCCATTCGGAGGCTGAAGAGAGATCAGGGCAAGAGCGATCTTGCGGAGAGTTTGGTGCTGGCAGCGGAGTGGTGAGATTTTGCCCCCCGAGGCTGCCTTTTTGCGAAAGACGCTGACGCCGTTCGGGGGCGCCCGGAAGACGCCGCGGCCCAGCTGATTCAGAGCGGCCTTTAAAGACTCCGCCCGGGTGCCGCTTGGAAGGCATCGCGACCCAACTCGGTTAGAGGCGTTGGATAACTATCGTTGGAGGTTCGTTGGGACCCGGCTGACCTGAGAGAGCCTTGACTCTCCTCCACTTGCTGGCTGAGAAAAATCTCTCCCCCCCCTTTATGCTACTTTCTTTCTCGTCTGTGTGTTTGGTTGCTGTGGACTTGCATTGGATTATTCATTGCCCCAGGGAGAAGGCGGTTAGCCTGGAACAGCACTGGGAGAGAATGGGAGGCTGTCTTCATCTGCTGCTACTGCATCCCCCTTCCTCTCCCCTCGGCTTGGCCTCCCCTGTTGGTGCATTCTCCCCCCCACTGGGCCGTTGCCATTGCCATTGCAGGGCCTTTTGTTGGGTGGGACTAGACTCCTTTTGGAATGCGGCTTTTGGACCTTTTGGAGTATATCTTCATCTGCTCTTTTATCTACACTTTCATCTGCCACGGCCATTGTTGCCTGATGCCGCCTTGGACCTGCGGCCACAGATAGCGCCACTACTGGTCGAGCGGGGGTACTTACAGTACATAGAAGGCCCTCTGCTTGCCTTAACCATCTTGGACTTTTTTTTTTTTTTTTTTTTTTTTTTTTTGGACCTTCCCAGAACTATTCGCACTTTAAACCAATCAATTTTTATGCGCAATTTATAATTTCTTTCTTTTCTTTCACCTTTTTCTTCTGTCTTTGTATGGGTTATGCTTGAGGTACGCTTGAGATGGATGAATGTCCCACTTTTTTATGATCATATTGTTGTAATTTTGTGTTTTTAACTTCTTACGTGGGGACTGTTTGGGGGAGTGTATGAGTATGCGTGATTCGGAGGACCTGCCGGGAGTTGCGGGGGCCACGGGGGTGGTTGAGGGGACCAGAGACACGGGAGAGGGTCGGGGTATTGCGGTCGTAACAGGGAGGGGCAGATACGGCGGGGACTTTAGGGCAGGCCATTACCGGGGAAGGAGGGTTCGCTACATTACAGAGATCCCTCCTTCCGGCCCTAGGAGTCCCACTCCAAGACCAGATGGCGCAAGTAGTCAGGACCCTGGTCTCAGGCTGTTGTCGCTAAATGCCAGGTCTGTTGTACATAAAGCTCCTCTCGTCCGGGACTTAATTTTAGACGAGAGGGCAGACCTGGCATGTATTACTGAAACCTGGCTGGGCCCAGAGGGAGGAGTCCCCCTTGTAGAGCTGTGCCCAGAAGGATTTCAGGTGCTGCATCAGCCGAGAGCCCAGGGAAGGGGTGGGGGTGTGGCCGCTGTTATCCGAGAGTCGTTAGTTCCTCGTAGGGTCCCTGCTCCGGAGATTGTCGGGTGTGAGTCTTTGCTGTTAAAGTTGGACCTCAAGGGTCAAGTGGGTCTGCTGCTAACGTACCTGCCTCCCAACAGCGTTGCAGCAGCCCTCCCCTCGCTCCTCGAGTCGGTAGCCGAGCTGGCAATTGAGTTCCCTAGGTTGATGGTCCTGGGGGACTTTAATTTGCCGTCGCTCGGTGAAAACTCTGATGGGGCGCAGGAGTTCATGGCTTCCATGACAGCCATGGGCTTGACCCAAGTAATTCGGGGCCCAACCCATTCAGCGGGACACATGCTTGACCTCGTATTTCTCTCGGAGCAGTGGATTTGTGATCTTGGTCTGAGGGGGAGTGACATCATACCCCTGTCGTGGTCAGACCATTGCCTACTGAGGCTCGACTTCCGGAGGCCAAACCCCCACTGTAGGGAGGAGGAACCGACCAGGTGGTTCCGCCCCAGGCGTCTTATGGAGCCAGTAAGGTTCCAGACAGAGCTTGGGGTTATTCCTGACTCTTTCGCCCACAATCCGGTGGAGACTCTGGCTGCTGCGTGGCACTCGGCAGCGTCGGAGGCCCTCGACCGGATTGCGCCACTGCGGCTCCTCCGAGGCGGCGGATCCCGGAGACCCCCTTGGTTCACCGAGGAACTCCGGGAGATGAAGCGCCGGAGGAGATGCCTAGAGCACCGTTGGAGGTCCGATAAGTCCGAATCGAACCGGGCAATGGTAACCACCTGCACCAGGGAATACACCAGGGCACTTAGGGCAGCAAAAAGATCGCACATAGCCACCCTGGTAGCATCCGCTGAGTCCCGCCCAGCCGCCCTGTTTAGGATAACCCGCTCCCTATTGAACAAAAGGGAGGCGGGGGAACCCTTGCAGGGCAGAGCTGAAGAATATGCCCAATTCTTAGCGGACAAAATTGCTCGGTTTCGGTCGGACTTGGACTCCACCCCCGCAGTTCCAGCCGAGGCGCAGGGGGACCAAGTAGAACAGCTCTGGGTTGAGTTTCAAGACGTTACCCCCGGGGATGTGGACAAGGCCATGAGAGCTGTAAGTACTTCCACCTGCGTTCTGGATCCGTGTCCCTCATGGCTGGTTACTAACTGCAGTGAGGTGACACGAGGCTGGATCCAGGCGGTTGTGACCGCCTCCCTTCGGGAGGGGAACTTCCCCGCCGCACTGAAAGCGGCGGTGGTGAGACCCCTCCTGAAGAAACCATCCTTGGATCCAGCTGTTCTTAATAGCTATCGTCCAGTCTCCAACCTTCCCTTCCTGGGGAAGGTTGTTGAGAAGGTGGTGGCCTTCCAGCTCCAACGGTCCTTGGAGGAAGCAAACTACCTAGACCCCTTCCAGTCAGGCTTCAGGCCCGGTTACAGCACAGAAACCGCTTTGGTCGCATTGATGGATGATCTCTGGAGAGCCAGAGATGAAGGACGTTCCTCCATCCTGGTCCTCCTTGACCTCTCAGCGGCTTTCGATACCATCGACCATGGTATCCTTCTGCGACGACTGCGGGAGGTGGGAGTGGGAGGCACCGTGTTACGGTGGTTCTCCTCCTACCTCTCGGACAGGTCGCAGTCGGTGTTAGTGGGGGGGCAGAGATCGTCCCCTAGGCCCCTAAATTATGGGGTGCCTCAGGGTTCGGTCTTATCCCCCCTACTATTCAACATCTACATGAAACCGCTGGGAGAGATCATCCGCAGGCACGGGATTAGATACCATCAATATGCGGACGATACTCAATTGTATCTGTCCGCCCCGTGCCAAATCAATGAAGCGGTTGACGTGATGAGCCGGGGTCTTGAGGCCGTTATGGACTGGATGAGGGTGAACAAGCTTGTGCTCAACCCAGAAAAGACCGAGTGGCTGTTGTGTTTCCCTCCCAAAGATTTGGCTATTATTCCACCACTCAGGCTGGGGGGTCAAATTTTATACCCCTCAGAGAGGGTTCGCAACTTGGGAGTCCTCCTGGATCCACAGCTGTCATTTGACCACCACTTAACGGCTGTGACCAGGGGGGCATTCGCCCAGGTTCGCCTGGTGCGCCAGTTGCGACCCTACCTGAATCGGGAGGCTCTCACAACAGTCACTCGGGCCCTTGTGACCTCTAGGCTGGAATACTGCAATGTGCTCTACATGGGGCTGCCCTTGAGGAGCATCCGGCGACTTCAGCTAGTGCAGAATGCAGCCGCGCGAGTGATTGCGGGTGCACCCCGATTCACCCGCATAACACCTATCCTCCGCGAGCTGCGCTGGCTACCTGTTGATCTCCGGATGCGCTTCAAGGTGCTATTAATCACCCATAAAGCCCTACATGGCAGTGGATCTGGATACTTGAGAGACCGCCTTCTGCCAATTACATCCCTACGACCGATAAGATCTCATAGATTAGGCCTCCTCCGTATTCCATCGGCCAGCCAGTGTCGGCTGGCAACTACAAGGAGGAGGGCCTTCTCAGCAGTAGCCCCGACCCTTTGGAACGAGCTCCCCGTGGAGATTCGTACCCTCTCCACCGTCCAGGCCTTCCGCATAGCCTTGAAGAACTGGCTCGCCCGTCAGGCCTGGGGATAGGATAGTTACCCGCCCGAATGATGAGTGTTTGTTGTTTGCTATTTTATTACATGTTTTGTCCTACTGTCTGTATTCCCCTTTCCCAGTTTTTGTGTGAGCCGCCCTGAGTCCCCTCAGGGAAAAGGGCGGCCTACAAATTCTAATAAAATTCTAAAATTCTAAATTCTAAATTCATATTTATACTCTCTTTGGGCTTTGAACTTGAGCTACCTGTTCCTGTGGCAAAAACATGTGTCCTATTGGTTGCTGTAGCTAACTTTGTAGGCTGTCTGAGCCAAGTTTGGTTAAAGCTTGCTGATGCAATGAAGGGGGCTTGTTGGCAATTCCTATTGTAGCTGAATGGCTTTGCCCTGAAGGATAATCCCATCATCCTAGAGCTGGAGGTCTTTTGTCTTGTAGATAGGCTGGCCCAGTCCTATTCACTTCTCCCTAATGGTGGCACCATGAGTGGAAGATGCAAAGTTGAAATCCAGATCTTACTGCAGATTCAAAGCTTTGTGGCCATATGGACAAATCTCTCTTTTATTCATTCTTCTCCAGTGCTCTCTGTGTGTTTGTCTGTGTGTTGTTGTTGTTTTAAATCAATTTTTTCCATCGATCATTTAAATATATAATTCAGGTTTGTAGAGTTCTCAGTTTACAGTAGGGTGCAACAACTTCCCATAATCTGTCGTGCCAACCCCAACAGTAATTGATTAGTGGGGCTTGATTATTATTTTTTTAATTCTGTTCAAAGCTTTAGCCAACCAAAAATGTTGGACTCCATCCAAAGACCATTGTGTGGTGAGTTGGCGCAGAGTGGAGAGAGATACTTTTCACCAAGTCAGTTTGCCAAATTTAAAGCCACCAGAGATTCCCTTAACTACTCTATTAAATCTCTCATTCCTTAATTTAACAAGGCTTCTCGGCTGCTCTAAATTCCGTATTTCCTTACACTAAAATGTTTCTTTAATCTATTAACGTCAGTCTTGCTGCCATGGTTGCTTAGTGGAATACTGCCATCTAGTGCTTGGTGTGGTTAATAGCAGCTGGGACCCATAATAGCTTTTGAAAGTTAGGTGGGTTTTTTATGCTACAGTTGCCTAAGCAAATATATATATATTTTCTCCCCATAATTGAAGATACTTGCATGTGGGTGACTCTATTCCAGGGCATCTCTCAGTAGGAAGGCATGAAATGTGTTAAAGGACAAATACAGCATGTTTTAAGCACACACATCAAATGCAATATTTGTCTTTTTCCATGTTTTAGAATAACAACATGGAAAATAGGCCCACACTTATAAATTGAAACATCCTGGCCCTCCGGTTTGAATATATATTTAAAAGTCAGATAAATGAGCTCCTACCATGTGAAATTGGTATATTTTCAAAACAGGGCACAGTCAGAATTCCTACTAATCACAAATGGAGTCAAACCACATTATGGGACTGGCATCAAATATGATATCAAGAGGATAGTGTCCAAAGTATTTCTCTTTCTATCCATTGTGTTGTTATACATAGAAATCACAAGCTACCAGAATTGTTATAGTGAACTTCCTTACTTCTGTAGGTTGTGTTGTATCTCTTCGGGTCAGAATGTTCCCTGAACAGCATAAATTGTCCCCTGTTCCCCCCACCCCACTCTTGGGCTCAGCCTGCACATCCCTACAACCATGTTGTAGAGATGTGCAGTGTTCCCTGAACAGTACAGTATTCACTGCTGTTATGGCGCAATGGTTAGAATGCAGTATTGCAGGCTAACTCTGCCCACAGCAAGGCGTTCAATCCTGATGGAACTCAAAGCTGACTCAGACTTCCATCCTTCCGAAGTCAGTAAAAATGAGGACCCAGATTGTTGGGGGAAAGAGGCTGACACTGTAAATGCTTAGAGAAGGCTGTAAAGCACTTTGAAGCAGTACATAAATCTAAGTGCTATAGCTACTTTCCTTCCTTCCTTCCTTCCTTCCTTCCTTCCTTCCTTCCTTCCTTCCTTCCTTCCTTCCTCCCTTCCCTTCCCTTCCCTTCCCTTCCCTTCCCTTTTCCTTCCTTCCTTCCTTCCTTCCTTCCTTCCTTCCTTCCTTCCTTCCTTCCTTCCTTCCTTCCTTCCTTGGTTAGAATGCAGTATTGCAGGTTAATTCTGCCCACTGTCAGCAGTTTGTTCCAGACTGGCTCAAAGTTGACTCAGCCTTGTCCACAAAGAACCAGAAAAGAAGTCACTAGCACACCCTATGCAAATTGTCTTACATTCATTTGTATTGAAGCAGAACAAGACTTTGGCTCTCGTGAGTCCACACAAATCCGGATGTGGGTGTCAACTTCCAGAATTCTCTGAAATTCACATCTAAAGAATTCTGGGATCTGAAGTCCATGCAAGCACTAGCATTAACAATAGCACTTAGACTTATATATTGCCTTATATAATGCTTTATATCAGTCTCTAAGAGGTTTACAGAATCAGCCAATTGCCCTCAACAATCTGAATCCTCCTTTTACTGAGCTTGGAAGGACGGGAGGCTGAGTCAACCTTGAGCTGGTCAAGATTGAACTACAAGCTATGGGAAGAATTAGGTAGCCTGCAATCCTGCATTCTAACCACTACGTCACTGTGGCTCCTAAGGAGGTTGTCTAGCTTGTAAAGAGTACAATCAATCAATAGTCCAACACAAAATGAACCAAAATCTGATGCCCCAAAGCAAGAGCAAAGCAAAGCAAACAGCATTTAATAATTAGCACACTTGGCCTCCTTTTAGCTGCACATATAAAACCGATATTCTTAACAAATGTTGTCAAGAATATACAAGCTAATGTGCTTTTTAAGAGTCACCATTATCTACAAGAATGGCTGTTTCTTTTATTTCAAAAAAATGTTTGATCTTACCTTTCAACCAGAAAATGCATTTGCTGGATCTTCATAGAATGCCTGTCATTCACTAGCCCTGTTCAAACTGTGCAGGGGGTCCATAAAGCAATTATTTTCCATTGGCAAGACATGGTCACATTATTGAACAATTCCATTTCTCAAACGAGATAACTAAGTCATTAGCATTTCTATTGGTTCAACTAATGAAACTCCAGATTTCTCAATCCCCATGTCACAGTCAAGACAAAAGACTTTGGAAGCTCTCATTGATTGTGGGCAACACACATTATTTCTTCCCAACCAAGGCATTTGTCTTGGATCACTTAAGGACATTTTTTTAAAAAAATGAAAGACGAAGAAAAAGAAAAATGGCTTATGCAAAAATAACTGAATGCATGAGGAGTGCGTTCAGGGTTTAACATGCATGAATGTCATGCTCTTCCAGAATGCAACCCTGTTGTAATATACTTCTTTGTGTAGGTGTGGGTCACCCATGGCCCAGTTCATACCAGGGCATGCAGAGCCACGCTGAACCACACAGGAGAAAACAAACTCCTAAAACTCCCTAACATCCTGATAGTTCATAACATAACATCCTGAGATGTGCCCTACCAATGACGTCCAGGATTTGACCATATATAGACAGAACTTCCCTGAGTAGTAGATTAGAAATTGTACTTTTACAGGCTGTTTTTAACCACATGCTATTGCTCCTCCTGCCTTTGTCCTATCTCAATAAAAGGGGCTACCAGACCCCCAATCTGGGTTGCTCCATCCCGAGAAAGATTGTGTCCTGTCTTTTCTCCACATTGGCCTCATGGACGAACCACGGGAACATCACATTTGGTAGCAGAGGATGGTTACGTTACACAACCCAACCCTGGATTTGAGAAGCTATGCTATATTCTAAATCAGGGGTAGTCAACCTTTTTATACTTACCGCCCATGTTTGTATCTCTGTTAGTAGTAAAATTTTCTAACCGCCCACTGGTTCCACAGTAATGGTGATTTATAAAGTAGGGAAGTAACTTTACTCTATAAAATTTATAAAGCAGAGTTCCAGCAAACCCCTACCGGCCACCATGAAATCTGGAACGCCCACTAGTGGGCGCTAGGGACCAGGTTGACTACCACTGTTCTAAATGATCGTTTAATTAAATATGTCCCTTGTCTCATCCATCAATCCGTTCATTCCTTCGTTCACTCATTTATTCATTCCTCTTTGTAATGCACAAAATATTAAGGGACAGTGTTGGAGCGCAATTATGAGAAGCAAAAGACTCCGATTAGGGAAAGAATGCTGCCTCTCAAAGATGAGAGTATATTGTCTCCATACATATCTCAAAGATTGAATATGTATTTTCCTGGTTCTCTTCGGTTCTCCGCATTCAAGTCTATGGAAGGTAGAGGAGATGTAACTGAAGTGAAACAGAAAGAAAAGGGGATTGCCACCATTGGAAAGGGCACACGAACGATTTCCTTGCCTCCATTAGCAAAATCACTTGAGCCCACCTTGAGATGAAAAGATGCTCTACCCTTAAAGGCTAACTAGAGTCTGTGGATCAGTGGAAATCCTTTTACATCAACTCTGACAATTTTCCAGGAAACTCAGAGCATTCAAGAGGAGCCATAAAATGATGTCTAGTCTCTTGCTGAGGTGACTCAAAAGCAATTTCTGACATTAGTGGTTAGCCATGAGAGAGGGGGTTGAAGATGGAATTACTAATGGACCAGGTTACAGTTTTGCAAGAGCCAGCCTAAACAGAAATGCTAAAAGGAAAATAAAATGAAAGAAATGCATTGATTGCTTCTGGGTTTTCACCACCCTGAAACTTTTTAGAAAAGCCGTGTTAGCCATCCAAATGATTACAAGTGTCACACGAGATCAAAATAGCATCGGGGTTTCCAAAAGGACATCTCCCTAACTAAATGTAGTAACGATCTTCAATAATAGCATAGTATCAGCAGGGAGAAAGACAGCAGGAAGCCGCCGCTGCTCCTAATTTGCGCAGTGACACTTAATTTCTGATTTGCAAGACAAAGAACCAAAACCCCAGTGGAGATGCTAGGAAGGCAACACACTTCAAAAGTTTATAAAGAAATTTGAATAGAGGTGATCCTTGACTTGCGACTATAAATGAGCCCAGAATTTCCAACGCTAAGTAAGGCAGTTGTTAGATGAGTTGTGCCTCTTTTTTATGGCCTTTTTTGCCACAGTTGTTAAGTGAATCGTGGCAGTTGTTAAGTGATTAAACTTAAGAGCTGGGGTGGTGCAGTGGTTCGAATGCAGTACTACAAACTACTTTTGCTGCCTGCAATTGGACAGTTCGAATCTCACCAGGCTCAAGGTGGACTCGGCCTTCCATCCTTCCAAGGTTGGCAAAATAAGAACCCATATTGTTGGGGGCAAGATGTTGACTCTATAAACTGCTTAGAGAGGGCTGTAAAACACTGCGAAGTGGCATATAAGTCTAAGTGCTATTGCTATTGAAGACTAACTCTGCCCACTGCAAGCAGTTCGATCCTGACCTGCTCAAGGTTGACTCAGCCTTCCATCCTTCCAAGGTTGATAAAACGAGGACCCAGATTGTTGGGGGCAATAGGTAATGGTTGTAAATTGAGAACGGTTATAGTATATTTACTATATGTATATTTATAGTATAGTAGTATATAGTACTATATAGTATAGTAGTATATACATAAATATAGTATATTTATGTATATTTATAGTAAACAGTGTAGTATATCAGCTGGATCAGCCCAAACTGCAAGGGTGGTTTTTCCAGAATTTAACTCAGAAGGAAAGTTGCTTTCCAAGGGGAAACTTTATAGATTTGCAACCTCCATCCCCCAAAGTTGTTCACAGTTTAGGTGTTGGAAAAAGAAGGTAGATAGGAATGAATATTAATTGTCTAGCAGCAATGGTTGCCTGCAACAGCAAAAGAAGGAACAAGTTGTTTCAATCAGAATAGAGCTGGAAGGGACCTTGAAGGTCTTCTAGTCTAATCCCCTGAACAAGTAGCAGATCCTATACCATCTTAGACAGGTGGCTGCCCAGTCTTTTCTTAAAAAAACAAACAAACTCCGGTATTAAAGAACATACAATGTCTGACGGCAACTTCTGTTCCACTGGTAAATTGTCCTCACTGGTAAGATGTTTCTCCTTCATTCCAAGTTGCTTCCCTCCTTGGTTGGATTTCACCCCTTGCTTAGATAGGAAACAGTTTGAGCTAAGCTTGTCTAAGCAGCCTCTCTTCCAGATGTTAATTGAAAAATGAAGGTCAGTACACGGGACGTGCGCACTCTTAAAAAGTTGCCTATTCGACACTATAGTAAACACACATTTTAGATGACAACTGTTCCAAAGACGTTTGGGAGAGTAGATTGACCCACACGATTACAACAATGCCAGTTATACCTGGGAATGTGAATTCAAGACTTTCTTCATCAAAGGCAAAGCTTACTTTTTTTTATCATCTGAATTTGTTTTATTTAAAGAAGCCTCCCAACAATTATCTTACACGGTGACGGTTCCCGGTGGAATTCAGAGTATTCCATATGTTCCATTGTCTAACCTATAACCCACCCACCCACTTTCATCTTGCAGAATCCCCCCCCCCCGCCCAGGGAGTCTGCACACGAAGGCACAAATCACAGATGCGGCTCAAACGACTCAGAAACAATCTTCTCAAAAATATGGGTGCAGTTGGAGGAAGGAGAGGGTGGGGTTAAAAAAAAAACCCCAAAGAGGAAAGAAAACCTACGAGAAGGTTATTTCTAGAGTGCATAATTCCGATAATTGGTTTTCATGGCACATTTTTAACTTGTTCAAAGTTCTTCATATAATTGCTCCGTGGAGAAACTCTTAACAGCAGTTCGGTAATGTAAGTCATTATGCCCAAATAAGAATCTCTTTGGGGATCGTATAATTCAACCTGCTTATTTTGCCACAAAAGAGCAAAAGGTTTGGCAGCTACCAATGAAGTCATCACCTTGATGGATTAAAAGTTATTGCCAGTGAAGTGGAAGGAAAAAAAATATTCCTTCTTCAACTGGAGGATTGGGTCAGGAGTTGGCAGCTGGGATGGCTTCCCTGGCATTCTCTACGCCCTAAAGAAGATCACTTCTACATTCATAGTTGTAGAAAGGATGAATATCTGTATGGAGAGGGAGGGAGGGATGGAGAGAGAGAGAGATGGAGAGGGAGGGAGAGAGAGATGGAGAGGGAAAGAGAGAGAGAAAGAGAGAAAGTGAGAGGGAGGGAGGGAGAGGGGGAAAGAGAGAGCTAGCTTTCTGAAGGGATACAATCTGAATTAATTTTTTTAACAGTTGTTTTGCTTCTAGCAATTTACTGTTAAGTGAACAAGTCTGAAGGTGTATGTTTTAACATTACATTTCTAGTTCTCTCTTTAAAAAAATATGTGTGGAAAAAGAAAGCTAGGAGCTCTTGCTTCTGTTCTTTACAATTCAGGAGACTTGGTAATAGCCAAGTTGAGAACTAAGATGTGTGTGTGTGTGTGTGTGTGTGTGTGTGTGTAATTTATTAAAATAGGTCTGCATTAAATTGGAGCTGTGAGCAAATGAGACCTGCAAATTGTCTAATCCGATTTATGGGCAGAAAATTAATTGACTGGTTTGTTTAATTTTTGCAGGACTATATTATCTCGAAGTCTGGTTGGTCTGTCAGACGGGGTTCAGAACAGTAGTGAAATTCAATTTTTATTGACTACCGGTTCTGTGGGCGTGGCTTGGTGGGCGTGGCAGGGGAAGGGTACTGCAAAATCCCCATTTCCTCCTCGCTCCTGGGGGAAGGATATTGCAAAATCTTTATTCCAGTGGTGGGATTCAAATAATTTAACAACCGGTTCTCTGCCCTAATGAACGGCTGGGTGGGCGTGGTTCAGTGGTCATGTGACTGAGCGGCCGTGGCCAACTCAACATCACTCACGTCAATGGGCGCTTCGCCTTAACAGTTACAATGTAATAAGGGTTAACGGGAGAGGCAGTTTCTGTAAGCAGGGCAATAAAGATTAGGCTAGAAATAAAACCAGGATGTTTCCTTCCTGCCTTCCTTACAGGATTAGCCCTGTAAAGTGGAAAGAAACAAAAGGAGATTTTTTTCCAACAACTGGTTCTCCGAACTGCTTAAAAAGTTAACAACCGGTTCTCCCGAATAGGTGCGAGCTGGCTGAATCCCACCACTGCTTCATTCCCACCCCACTCTGGGGCCAGCCGGAGGTGGTATTTGCCGGTTCTCCAAACTACTCTGAACTGGTTCTCCAGAACCTGTCAGAACTTGCTGAATTTTCACCCCTGGTTCAAAACCAGCATCAGGAATGAGACATCAAAGCACCGTAGTTGTTTTTCCTGCTATTGCCACCTCTTGTTGTTGTGTGTACAGCCATTTTGTAAATTCCACAAAGCCAGAATATAATTCTAGGGCGTTGGAGAAAATGATAGTCATTATACAGACAAGTGAGCTAACAATGTAGAAAATTGGAAGGAACGTTTTGAATGTGACCAAAGGAGGAGAATGGGTAGACTTTAAAAATGTTCTCAATTTTACGAAACACTTTTTTTTAGTTTTAAATTATTACACAAATTTCCTTCTAATCTGTAATGAAATGGCCAGATCTTTCTTTCTCCATATCCCTCCAAATTTATTGACTGATAGAATTGGGCACAACAGTTAAGTTTGATTTCCTGCTCAGCTGAAGACTCAAAATTAAAATATCACCAACAGATGATGGTCTCAAAATCATTGTTCTGTGCCCTGCATTTTAAGGTGAGGCAGAACAGGCCAGCCTATTCTATGTAACCTTCTTTCAATTTATTTTAAAAATCATTGAACAAGAAAAATTTTTTGATCAAGTCTAAAGAGATCTCCTCCTAAAATTTCTTTCATGATCCTTAATTGTTCTCTTCACTTTTCTTTGCATTTGTTCAGTTTGTCCGAATCTTCTTTATATAGGTAATACGGGAATGAGTTACTACTTGTAGTGAACATTCATCATCTTGGATGAAAAAAAAATCTGCACTTTGCCAACATTATAATTTTGTTTTCAAGGCACTGAACTGAATGTTAGCAGATAATTGTTTAGAACTACTGATGGATTAGATCAGGGGTTTCAAACTCAAGACCCAAGGGATGGATCCAGCCCACAGAGTGCTTGGATCTGGCCAGTGATGGGATTCATTATTATTTTTTACTATTGGTTCTGTGGGCGTGGCTTGGTGGGCATGGCAGGGGAAGGATACTGTAAAATCTCAGTTCGCTCCCCACTCCAGGGGAAGGATACTGTAAAATCTCCATTCCCTCCCGATCAGCTGGGACTCGGGAGGCAGAGAATAGATGGGGGCAGGGCCAGCCAGAGGTAGTATTTGCCAGTTTTCCAAACTACGCAAAATTTCCAGAACTGGTCAGAACTGCTGATTTCCACCTCTGGATCTGGCCCATGGGACTGTCCTGGAAACAGCAATAGACCAGCCCATGGAGCCTCTGACAGCAAAAACGGAACTCGTGCGGCCCTCCTGAATTCCATTTTTGCTGGCAAAGGGCTGCAGGAGGCTGTCCCAGCTGTAAATGGAGCTCGGGAGCTCATTTTCACTGGCAGCACACTAGGGCCACCACAGGTGCTCCCCCCAACACAAGTGACATCATGCTGGCCACACCCACCCTGACCCCCTGAGGTCAAATGCAACCCTGATGCGGCCCTCAATGAAATTGAGTTTGACATCCCTGGATTGGATCTTGTGCATTGACGATAATGTCTCCCACACATTTCTTACCTACCAATGATCAGAGTTGCTTCCCCTCTCCCCAACAGTGCTGTGAGTGAATCCTTTTGGATTTCATCAACCATAAAATATCTCACCTTACTCAGGGCTCTCATTTCAAAAGCTATTATTTCCTTTGGTCCCAGCTCAAGTGACTGTGATCAATCTGTCCTCTTCACAATTCTATTTATTTTTGCTCAAATATAAGTCCAAGTGGGTCTATTTCCCAAGGGAATGTAGGACCTGAGACAATACTTTGTGAACAGGTATGTATCTATCATTCCTATCTTTATTTTTTTTAATCCCTACTAACCATAAAAAGTTTAAACACAGAAATCCTTAAGTAGTAACCAAGCTGAATTATTTTCTTGACAAAATTCACTTTTGTAATGATTGCCACCAAGAATTTGTTACATGAGCTAATTAATTATTTGGCTAAAAATTATTAATTGCAAGATATATTGGTTCGATAATGAGATTTTTTTAATGGTTTTTATCTGCAGGTGTATAAATCACACAGCTCTTAATTACACTCAGTAGCTTTGAAAGCCATAGAGTGTAGAGCTTTCAAATTTCAAGTCCTGAGAATTTGGAGACAACGATAATTTAATATTTGTTCATAATAAATGATAACAATATGTGTTCATAATAAATGATAACTTAATATTTGTTCATAATAGATGATGAATTAGTATTTATTTCACGTGCTTTTGAATTCTCTGAGATGGCCATCCCTTATTTTACAAACGTATAATTTGTATTTGTATCTGCATATTTTTTTTAAAAATGCCAATATAAACAGATCATACCTTATCCAATGAAAAAGACCTTTATATGGTTAGCCCTGAGCATGGTTGAAAAGAATACTCCAAATGTCTGTTAAAAAGAGTTGGAATGATCATAAATCATAGCACAGCTTGGATCCCAATTGAAGAAGAATCCAATGTAGCTAACGTGTAGTTATTGAGAACACTAGATATGAATCAAAGAGATAAACCACATCAAAATGACTACCTCATCCATCACTCTATCTATATCAGGGGTCAGCAACCCATGGCTCTGGAGCTGCATGTGGCTCTTTCATCCCTCTGCTGTGGCTCCCTGTCGCTGCTCAGTAAAAGGAAAAAGGATTCTGCACTAGGAGACTCTATAGCGGGGGAACTGGACTTCCGGTCGGCAGAGGAAAAAAGACACCGTGCTAGGAGGAAATTCTATGGTGGGGGAACTGGACTTCCAGTTGGCTCCAGAATTGAACAGGGGACTTCCAGTTAGGACCTTTGTGGCTCTTTGAGTGTTTAAGATTGCTGACCCCTGACCTAGGACATACATCCTGCTATCTAAAATGCTATTTATTTCTTTTTAAAGTAGGATCGATAAGCAGTTGCTGAGACAGGAACTCACTCCTGATCTATATAGATAACATTCATAAACAATAGCATGACACCAACATGTAGTTGATTATGTAACCTGATTTTTCATCCGAATAATGAAAATGGACCTTATGTCTTCTTGATACAAACTCCGCCCTTTACATACCTGCATGTAATGTCACCATACAGGATGAGGAGGAGAGAGGCTTGAACTACAATCTGGGAACACACATCCATTTATTTCCTACCACCATCAACACCATTATAATGGACAACATGGTTACTGGTAGCCAACAAGCATTGCATTAGGCTCTGCTTGTCTACATGTTGTGTGAAAGCAACCAGAACCATTCATGAAGAGTCTCAACAGTAGTTTATTGCTGGTCAACTATAATACAAGAATCCCACTAGACTGATTGCATTCCTCTGGGAATGGCAAGGCAAAGCTACACAAAGATTCTGGTGGAAGTCCAGTGAGTGCCATTTTCTGTAGTGCAATAGACTCAGCCTCTCTTGACCTCTCCCTCCAGTTTAGCTGGAGATTCCACTGCACCCACAACAGAGTCCTCCCTTAGGTTGTGTTAGCTTCTCAAAATCCATGGATAAACTTGATTCACCATAATGATCCTTGGGACAACTCTTTTATCTTTCTCTGAATACATAATGTTAGGTAAGCTCCCCTTTGGGAGAGCGAGTACGTTCAGCGAAGCGGTGTGAGAGTTGTGTTGGTTAGTTTGCTAACAGTTGCAAAACTTACAATAGCTCACGACACTTCCACTCAGATCAGATCAGCCCAGCGTCTAACGAACAGAGAGAGAGCTAACAGTCGTTCTGGCTCCCTCTTATGGCTGATTGAGGAAAACAGCAACCAATCACATTTTACAGTATGATTTAAAGAAACAGATACAACATTGTTACATGATTTATATATTGCCAACCCAACCGTTAGATTATATTCCTAACATATAACATTTAATTATTATGATAGCTGGAACCCTTGCACCAACCATCTATGAAATATAACTGATGCCCTATCACAGAGAAAGGTATTAGTGCAACCAAATCAGCCAGTAGCTGTACTTAGTTTTCATTCAATAATAAGCTGCTTTAAGCAATTTGAACTCTAAAGCATCCTTTACCTCCGCAACTTAATGGGATTTCAGAAGCTCCCACTGTGGGGTCTTAAGAGATGTATCTGTAAGGATGAGAAAAATTAAATTCTATCTTTTGCTTGTTGTTGTCATGTTCCCAATCGATGCAGTGTTTTATCTTCCTGCTTTCTTTGGTAAAGAAACATAATGTATAATTTCTTGTGTAAAGGTGACTTATATTTTCTGGATGGAAGAAAAAAAAAACCCACTGTGATTGAAGATTCACCATGAATCACCGTGAATTTTAAACAAAGGTGTATTCCATGTAGATCAACAAAGCTGTGCTGCATTCCAGATGAACGCAAATCCATTCCTGTCCAAATCAGCTTTCCATTTCATTGAAATTCTCTGTGTTTCGAGTGAACAGCGCTAAGAGATTGTTTGATGTTGAGATGCGGTTAAAAATTGGGAAGGGGCAAAGAACAAGGGATTCTCCCGGGTTTCCTCAAGGTCATGACCTCTTAAGGAAGATGTTGTTAGTTGCAAAGTCATGTCTGACCCATCGCGACCCCATGGACAGTTTGTCCATGGGGTTTTCATGGCAAAGATACTGGAGTGGGTTGCCATTTCCTTCTCCAGTGGATCACAATTTCGTCAGGATCCTCTGCTATGACCTGTCCTTCTTGGATGGCTCTTGTTAAGTAAGCTCTCTGTTGGGAGAGTGAGTACATTCAGCGAAGCATTGTGAGAGTTGTGTTGGAGAACACACAAACCAGCAGACACTGCAGTTTAAATAGGCTTTTACTTTCATGCAAATAGAGATATCAGAGTCCATCAAACAGTCCAAGTCATACATGGATAAGACGGTCAGTCATCAATGTCTTTCAGCTAAGGGATAATCCAAATAACATAGTCCAGTAACATATAATCTGTTCAGTACCCAAAGTTTGCTAGCAGTTGCAAAACTTACAATAGCTCACGGCACTTTCTAACAGCCAGCTTCCAAAACACTCAGATCAGATCAGCCCAGCATCTAACAAACAGAGAGCTAACAGTCATTCTGCCTCCTCTTATGGCCGATTGAGGAAAAGAACAACCAATCACATTTTACAATATGATTTAAAGAAACAGGTACAGCATTGTTACATGATTTATATATTGCCAACCCAACCGTTAGGTTATATACCTAACAGCCCTGCACAGCATAGCTCATAGCTTCATTGAGCCCCTTTGTCACAACAAGGCAGTAATCCATGAAGGGGTCTTAAGGAAGATAATGGCACCTAATCCTAATACCTAGTAAGCATGGGAAGCCAGGGACGTTGATCATTATTGTGCCAATGTTGTGCAACATCACTTACCCCTCATTTCTCTCCACACACATTAGCTTTCTTATTAGTAAATAACTGCAAGAACATAACTGCAGAGCTGAAGAAGCTTCTTGGATGAGAAGCAAAACATCTTCAAAGAAAAACCAGAGAGTCTCATTGACTCTTGAAAAAAGCACCTGTGGGACAACTATGACCATCATCACCATAGACAACTGCAAGAACAGTATATGTATCCATTAAAATTTGCCTAAAACCCTCTTCTTGAAAGAGATTTTGGAAGACAGTTCTCTTTTATTAAAGTGATGAGAGAAAGGAAGGGGGGAAATGAACTGTCAATCCATAGCTGAGATGGCTAACTCAAGATGGCACAAAGAAACACTTGTGAGGTCCTTATTCACACAACTTCAGAAACCTATACGAGCCTGTAGACCAGTGATGGGTTCCGGATAACGTTGCAACAAGGCCCAGCATCCTCCACATGAATGTGCATGGTGCACACACATGTGTGCAGCACACACATGTGTCTTACCTTCCAGCTATATCTCCGCAAGCCTCCGTGAACGCTCCAGCTGCTTGGCAGAGCTTTGCGCAGGCACTGTATGCGCCATGCACGTATGCGGAAGCGCCAAAGGCTTTAAAGACAGGTAAGGAATGCGGGCAGGCGGGTGGGCCCTCCAGAGCACTGTACTGCAATGGTACCCGGTACTTTGGGCATGTTCCGGTATGCCCGTACCAGGGCGTACCCCCTGCAACCCACCACTGCTGTAGACAAAACACTAGTTGTTGTTTTTTTCCCCCATGCCTTCATTTTTCCACAAGCTTGCTAGGAGTCTTCAGGGGGAAAAAAACCTGCTGAATTAAGAATGTGGGTAAAAATTTCCCCAAGCTCTCTTCTTTGGCTAGATTTGGCTGGTCCATTCAAGACAATCTTAACTATTAATTTCTCAAGACTGAATGATCTTAGCTGCAAAAAAAGTGGGAAACTTGTTAAGAGCTTGGCTTTGTCCAGGATTATAGACCCTTCTTTCAAACCATCTTTGTCCTAATGCCACTTCTAGATTTGGCAAGCTAATGAGCACATGTTGTTTGTCTACTTTGCACACAATTATCCCCCAGGAGGTAGGGGAATTGGGATGGTCAGAGAAGCTACTCCAATAATGATCGCAGAAGGCATTTCTCATTTCTGTTTTGCGCCAGACTCTAAGAGGCTAGGAGCTGACATAAGATTGGCAAAGTACCAAATGTGAGTATGATTTATTCCATGTTTGCTTTAAAAATGACATAGCCTATGTCACTTTGGAGAGAAAGAGAGTTGGAGAGAGAGAAGTCTTCAAGCCAGGGTTTTTTCTTTTCTTTTCTTTTCTTTTTTTCTTTTCTTTCTTCTTTCTTTCTTTCTTTCTTTCTTTTTCTGGGAGTTGAAGTCCACAGGACTTAAAGTCGCCAAGGTTGAGAAACACTGCCCTAAGATAAAACTAGTGTCTTTCTAGCCTGGTGGCCTACTGTGACACGAGAGTGGAATGCACACATTGATGCACACCTTGCAAAGAACTTGCCAAGTTATTTTGCAGAGATTGGGTATGTAATTTCTTTCTTTCAGGGTCCCCAAATATT
This sequence comes from Thamnophis sirtalis, assembly GCF_051295495.1. Classification (NCBI taxonomy): domain Eukaryota; kingdom Metazoa; phylum Chordata; class Lepidosauria; order Squamata; family Natricidae; genus Thamnophis; species Thamnophis sirtalis. The sequence continues at coordinate 49,843,088 of NW_028261393.1, read as the reverse complement.
AGATCCACCTAAGGATTTATGAATGCATCCAATAGGACCATGATTCAGTTTTTGAGATTCTTAGAAATACGAGACAATACAAGCTCCAGACTAACGTGAAATGAGTGGTTGGAGCCCTTCCTTATAAACAATTCCCATTTCCAGAATTTGTATACAAAACAAAGCACAAGCACACACTCACATGGTTCTTTCCAGTGTTGGGATTCAAATAATTTAACAACCGGTTCCCTGCTCTAATGACCAGCTGGGTACGCGGGGCTCGGTGGTCATGTGAGCGTGTGGGCGTGGGCAACTCAACGTCACTCAGGTTGATGGGCGCTTTGCCTTAGCTGTTGCAATGTAATAAGAGTTAACCGGAGAAAACAAAAGGAGATTTCTTCCTACAACTGGTTCTCCCAACTGCTTAGAAAGTTAACAACCGGTTCTCCCAAATAGGTACGAACCGGCTGAATCCCAGCACTGATTCTTTCCTTCTAAAAGTCTAAAATGCAATGGACAAAAAAAAACACAACACGTTTATACAAAGTAGTTTATGGACTGATATTATAGCACTGTGAGGCCATGTGTAACTGGCAGACTGGATGCCAAATTGTCATTTTAATACAGATTTCATGTGTTATTTATATTTTATTCTGGAACTTTTAACTGGATGGTCATTGAATGTTTTATTTGTTCTGGTCTGTGATCTTTGATTGTAATAAAGTTGATTGGATTGGATTGGATACAAAGGTAACATACACACACACACACACAAAAATACTTTTAGTATGGATATTAGCCTGCACATGTTAGGAAAAGGAAATATAAAATTTGTTTAGAGAAAAGCATAGATAAGTGTTATGCACATGAGGGAAAACAAACACTACAGTAGGTGCTATTATTGAAACAAACCTGTTAGAAATACCCTTGGGATAATAGTGGCTATCTAATAATTAAAATAAGAAAAGCTGAGGCCAGCCTGAACACCTCAAATGGCTACACGCCATGTGTTTGGAAATTTAAGTAGGAGGATTGAGCAGAACCTGCTGGAAAATTCATATGTCCTGCAATCTCATAAATTAATTAGCTCCTTCAGTCCCTCAGATGGTAAAAAATAAGTTTTGGAAACTGCATAAAAGAAATAAAGTTACCTTCAGTTTTTAAAAATATCTAAAAAAAAAAGCCAACACAGTTCTAGGCTGCATAAAAAGAGGTATAGAATCAAGATCACATGAAGTGTTAATACCACTTTATAATGCCTTGGTAAGGCCACACTTGGAATACTGGATCCAGCTTTGGTCGCCACGATGTAGAAAAGATGTGGAGACTCTAGAAAGAGTGCAGAGAAGAGCAACAAAGAGGATTAGGGGACTGGAGGCCAAAACATATGAAGAATGGTTGCAGGAACTCGATACGTCTAATTTGATGAAAAGAAGGACTAGGGGAGACATGATAGCAGTCTTCCAATATCTCAGAGACTGCCACAAAGAAGAGGGAGTCAAGCTAGTCTCCAAAGCACCTGAGGGCAGGACAAGAAGCAATGGGTAGAAAGTAATCAAGGAGAGAAGCGACTTAGAACTAAGGAGAAATTTCCTGACAGTTAGAACAATTAATCAGTGGAACAACTTGCCTCCAGAAGTTGTGAATGCTCCAACACTGGAAGTTTTTAAGAAGATGTTGGATAATCATTTGTTTGAAGTGGTCCAGGGTTTCTTGCCTAAGCAAGGGGTTGGACTAGAAGACCACCAAGGTCCCTTCCAACTCTGTTATTCTATTCTATTCTAATAAAATCTTATTGCATATGCAAGTATCCTTTTCATCGTTATATTTTGCTCACACCTATATTAAATTATAAATAATAAATAATGAACATCTATTATTTGTGTCCTTAGATTGTCCTTTTGAAACACAGTCAGAGGCAAAAGAGCAGCATCAACATGCTACGAAAAAGGAACCGGGGAGACAGTGCAGATAAAGTTGTCCTTGGACTGCGTCACTTCAAACACCATCATCATTTTCATTTAATAACCCCTTAATCCCTTGCAGGGTGGAGTCTGGCCAATTGAATGGAGCTAGCAGAGTGTTTTAATGGCCAATGTGGAGTTTTGTTCAGCAGATATATTCTCAGGGTGCCAAGAGAGAGAAATAACTGCCTCTGTCTAGGATCGAACTCACGGCCTCCTGATTGTAGGGCGAGAGCACCACCTGTAGGCCACTGCACCACTCCGTCACTTCAAACAACAGATGGGAGAAAATGTTGCATAGCAGATCATGCATTGGTTCAGCTAATGCACTGTAGCTTACAATGACTGGCGAAAGTTCTCCGGGACTTAGTGAATTATTTTAGTTCTACCTGAAGACGGCAGGGATCCAACATGAGACCAGAGGTGGTATTCAGCAGGTACTGGCCAGTTCTGGAGAACTAGTAGTGGAACGTTCGAGTAGTTCGGAGAACCGGTAAATACCACCTCTGACTAGCCACGCCCCTATCTATTCACTGCCTCCTGAGTCCCAGCTGATCGGTAGGGAATGGGGATTTTGCAGTATCCTTCCCCTGCCACGCCCACCAAGCAACACCATGCCTACCAAGCCACGCACACAGAACCAATAGTAAAAAAAATTGAATGCCACCACTGCTTGAGACCATCTCTTTGCAAACCAGGTGTTCTGCCATTGTTCTATGGTTCCTCTGTTGAATTTCTTTTTAACACAGAAGCCACTACAAGCAAGTTTTCTCACCTGAATCAACTGGTCGTGGGCATTGATATCAAAAGCTGGGAGAGTCATTGACTTCCAATCATTGTTTGAAAGGATCAAGTAGAAAGCCTTTTGACCAGAACCTGCAAGATCTGTAAACAGGGCTGAATATGCAGACAAGGGAAATTGAATACAGCAAAACCAATAAGTTTTGTTTTTCATTATAATGTGTTGGATTCCAATGTTGCCTTAGAGCCTGGTGCTTTTACGGTGAGAAGGGAATAAAACTGCATTTGCCTAACTGGTTTATTATTGCATTTGCTTAATGTCATTGGGAATTTTAATCCTGTTAAGACTAAGCAGAATAACGTGGTAATAAAAGCTTCACAGATTTATTAAGGCTTCCTTAGATATCAGAATGCCTGAACATCTTCCTTTCATCATGTTTTACAGAAGCAGAATGCTTTGTAATCCCTTCCTCAAACCAAAAACGTACTTATATTTTGAACAGGAGCTCACTTTGAGTTAATTGTCACTCTTTCACCTGTCATGCAATTGCCCACTTGGTTAATCTAATCCCTTAACTGAATGTCCACATTAGCATATCAAATCAAAGAGGCTTTCCCCCCCATTAACCTTTCCCATGAGGCCATGAGCAAATGACTGGTTTGAATGCATCCACGATCAAAATTCTTGAGATTGTTCTGACCTCTGCTTCCCAGGAGCCTGAAGGAAACTCCTTGTCCCAACAAAAAACCCTTTTATTAACTGACTGTGAATTCTGCTCATTAACCTCCAGCCAAATCTTTCAAGGGAGGATTTACAGTCACAGACCTTATCTGGCTTTGAGCATTTGCAGGCCGCTATCTACAAAACATGGCAAGGAGTCTCTGAGAGTCATGAAACAATGAAGCAAACTAATTGTCTCCTGCAATCAACACTCCCCTTTTGTTGCTCTTTTATTTCCTCTGGGAGGGGCCATTCATCGTCCACCTGTGGCCTTACTCTCAAGTCAACCCCTGTTCTTTAGCTGTTCCCTTCGTCTGGCATCTCTGCGCATGTTCAACTGGGAACAGCCTCCAGTTGTTCATCTCCCTCACTGATGTCTGACTCTGAAGGCAGCTGATAACTGGCATACGGCTCTGGCCCCCTCTCTGCCTCTGATGCAGAGCCCTCATCAGAGCCTTCCTCAGACTCCAGGACTGGCCCATCTTCCTCCCCAACCTCCTCACTGTCTGAATCTGCTGACAGCTCTGCTGGACACTGGCGGGCCACGACAGAGATAAAGCAATGTCTTGGAAAATAAGATGAGTTTGTTTTCAAAATGCAAATCAGCTAAAAGGTACAGTTACTGGGTTTCGAAAGCCGGACTCCATTGCTTCACAAAGCCCTCTTTAGGTAGCCAACATATTAATGCTGCTTGTAAAATCTCCCCCCACCTCTCCTCCTCCTTTTATAAATATATGTACATCCTGAGTATTGGGGGTTTCACATTTTAAACTAGAGCAGAATAGGATTAAAATGGAGTTTGCACCTGATAGCCTGATGCTGCACTGAACATTGCTGGAATAAAAATCCTGCCAGTGTAAAAGTGAATACTGTAGTAGTGTTTTTTTAAATAAACATAACAGCAGGAACATCTGTAATCCTATAGAGGCCTGCTCATTTATCCCCACTGTACAACATTCTTTAATTAAGGGGCGGGGAGGATGCCATAGGAATCAAAGTAATTATTGGCATGACTATATCTATGTAAATGTGAGACTGCTGATATCACCTACAGTATCACTATCTCTCTGGACGTTTGAGTTGGAAGTTTTATATCTCAGACCTGGGATGTTTAACCCTTTTTATACTACTGTCTAATTGAAAAAATAGCAAGCAAGTGATGAGCATAGCTAATTAGAGCAGTCCAGTTGAAGTAGTGTGTGTCTTGTGTGTGTGTGTGTGTGTGTGTGTATCGCCTTGAGCAATTTCAACCAAACTTGATAGACAGATGACTTACTCTCTGGAAACAAATACTGTGCAGGTAAGACACCCCTAAAACCCCTTGGGGTGTGTGTTCTGTTAAGATGCAGCCTGTTGTGCCATAAAATGTCATCAACTGTACTGCCATAAAATTGATTCTACTATACAGCTCAGTGGTGTTGCCATGGTAACAGCTTCACAGTACTCCACAAGGGGGCTCCCTCTGGTAAGGTGGGGAAATCCAACATTAGAAATTACATTTGGTCCGTACATTTTCCCCCTATAAATAAATAAGTACCCAGGCAATGCCAGGTTATCAGCTAGTACGTAATAAAACAGAGTGTTCCAGGAATAGACCTAGGTAGGAAAAAGTAATAAGGAAGGGAACCAAATAATTTCTACACCCATCAGTTTCATTGTTTAACGAAAATCAAAGGAATAAAGCCTGAACATTCACTGGGGCCAAAGTCAATGGTTAACTAATCAGATACTTAGAAGTGAGGCAGCTGAATGAGTTCAGCAAGACTCATTAAAAGTTGCTAGCAGTTATTGAAATGCTTCATTGTCCCTCTAGGAAAAGTTCTAATTTCCTGATATAAAACCATCCTGCTGAAAAGCATCTCATGTTTCTAGGTAACAGGCTGAAGCCTGACTACGTTACGCAAATCTTGTTACTCAAGTTTCAGAAGCCTTTTATAATAGGATGCTAGAACACAACATCAAAAGTGGAGAAGTTATTACCCAACGAAAAGGAAAAGCCAGGCCGCGGAGCTCACACGAAGCATGATGGAAAAAAAAACTGGGTTTGGGATTTGGGAATTCGTTCAATCTAAGATTCTTCACCATATCCAGAAGCTAGTATTACCAAGCATTATGGACTCCCTTGCAACCTGAACATTAAGCCGCGAACTGCGAGCACGCGGCTTCACACAGATTTAATTTCCCCAAAGGCAGAGGGTGTCTGCCTTACCAGTCATGTTGAATCAGCTGTCGAATTGTGTTTTACCCAACCTCCTATTTATCAAAACCAGGGGGGTTGTATAAAAAGCAATTCCGAGACGACTCGACATTATTTGCGTTTCAGGTTTTATTCAAGGCAGGCAGGTGGCGGTGGCAGTTTTCACCCTGCAGAGGTGGCGGGGGGGGGGGAGAAAAGAAAGAAAAAAAGGGCACAGTTATCTCAAATCACAATTTTGAGATATCAACTGGTGGAAATACTTTCATTTAAGAAACGATTAACTTTAATTGGAGAATATTTACGCGGTTGCCCAATTTTGAGATATCAACTGGTGGAAATACTTTCATTCAATACTAAATGCAGCACTGCAGGCTACTTCAGCTGACTGCAGTTCTGCAGTTCGGCTGTTCAAATCTCACCAGCTCAGGGTTGACTCAGCCTTCCATCCTTCCGAGGGGGGTAAAATGAGGACCCGGATTGTTGTTGGGGGCAATATGCTGACTCTGTAAACCGCTTAGAGAGAGCTGAAAGCCCTATGAAGCGGTATATAAGTCTAACTGCTATTGCTATTGCTATTTAAGAAATGATTAACTTGAATTGGAGAATATTTATGCGGTTGCCCAACTCAATTTTGGTGACTCCTGATTACAACAGGGGTGTCAAACTCAAAGCCCAAAGGCCAGATGTGGCCTGTGGGATGTTTAAATCTGGCCCGTAGTGAAATAACAAAAAAGGACTGGCCCACAGCACCTGTGGCAGCCAAATGGGATGTTGGAGGGATGTGTGCGCTCCCCCTTGCCCCGTTTTGGCTGGCAAAGTCTACAGGAGGACATCCAGGCCAAAAACGGGCCACAAGGAGGGCTGCGCACAGTCTCCCTGTGCCCCGTTTTGGCCAGCAAAGTGTTGCACGTGCCATCCATCCCATGTCATCCCTCACCCGGCCTGCGGAGGAGAAGTTCAATGTTGATCTGGCCCTCAAAGAAATCCAGTTTGATACCCCTGGCTTACAAGGATAAAAACCCAATCCAAACTCCAAAACCCCCTATTCTCACATGATTGTTGGCGACAACAATCAAATGAGTCACTTGATGGGTTCTACATCAAGCCCATGTTTACAGAGCCTTATGAAAGACTGTCAAAATGGGGACCAATCCTATCTCTGCACAAGGTGACTTTTCAATATCTCTTCCCTCCCACCTTTCTCTCCCTAATGAGAGAAATTTTCCCATTATGATTAGGGACAAACCATCAGCATTTAATGAAAGGTTATTGAACAACTGAAGAACAAAATGTACAGCTCATTTCAGACTGAAATCTAAGATTCCTGGCTTTTATCAGAGGTTATGGCAGCCTCTATAATACAGAATTACTTTATATCAGCCAAGAAGACCATTCTAGTTTTGAATTTATTTGATGATACGTAGTCCTAAAAAACCTGTGATCCATCCTATGATGTATTAACATGATCACTTGATTGATTTTTTTTCTTTTTTTTGGAGATAACATTTTATCAAATGGCTTCTTGCAGCATTCAGAAAATCAGAGCATTGAGGACTTTATCAAATGGAATGTATCAATCAATCAATCAATCAATCAATCAATCATATATCTATCATGCTGGAGATGACTCCTGTGAGTCTCTTGGACTTCAAGGCGATCAAACTGGTCAGTCCTATAGGAGATCAGCCCAGACTGCTCTTTAGAAGGCCAGATCCTGAAGATGAAACTCAAATATTTTGGCCATCTAATGAGAAGGAAGGACTCACTGGAGAAGAGCTTAATGCTGGGAATGATTGAGGGCAAAAGAAGAAAGGGATGACAGAGATGGAGGTGGCTGGATGGACTCACCGAAACAGTAGGCATAAACTTCAATGGGCTCCAGAGGATGGTAGAGGACAGAAAGGCCTGGAGGAACATTGTCCATGGAGTTGTGATGGGTCGGACATGACTTCCCAACTAACAATAACAATGTATCTCAGGACTGAACCATGAATGTATTTGCTTGCGACATTTCTAGGCCAAACTAGGTAACCTTATCAGTACACTAAGAATTTCATAACTTTTTCTACTCAGAGATTGGCTCAACCCCATATGAAGGGCTATAGTTTTGTCTGCTTGTCTTGAATTCCAAAAATCATAATTCGTCATAATCTGCTTTCTTCTTCCATCAGACAAAGCAAACTGATTTGATTAGCTTACACATTTCTTTTACAATAATCCTCTTCTACTGTCCTAGCCTACATTCACAACAAAGTCCTACAATGTTCTAACGGAGTATATACCTCTCAAATTAAATGATGTTTTTGTGGCACATTGAGTGCCTGAGGATCTACAGATCTCAGTTCAGCCTTATTTATAAAGCAGCCCTTTTGTTCCACTCACATCCAAAGAAAATCTGAAAGATTTAACTTATCTATTTCCAGGACCACCCCCAAAAAAAACCACCCTAAAGAATGACTCTTGATTTATTTCTTCTTGGGTCTTAGTGGAAAGGTAAATAGACTGTCCATTAGGTCTGAAATTATATTCTACCAGTTCCTTGGGACACTCAAGACCTTATCATCACAATATTGGTTAAAGGATGGCATCCATAAAATGTCACGTCCGTCAAACTGTATGATTCTAGCCTTGCCCACATTAGATTTACTCTGGGTAAATGTCAATGCCAATGAGAGCTGCTAGAAAAGCTGGATTTTTGTCCTCCTTTGACAAGCACTTAACAATAAATTGTCTGGCTGATGTAATAGCATCAAACTAACGTCTTAGTCCGTGCTTTTATGATGACTTGTGCAAAGACGTTTAGTTGATTTAACACGGAAGGCAAAGATCCCACCATCCTGCCTGTAGATCTCCACTGGATAGCACTGATTTCCAACAGAGCTAGCCTTGTGCTAAATCAAGTAATGGAGAAACAAAACATCCACATGAATACATACAGAGACATGCACGCATATATGCCTATGGACAGACCGACATCCAACAGTGTGTCTGTTTCTATGTTAGAATGAAAAGGGGAGGGGGACATCCTTTCCCTTTTAAAACACAGCTGCGCATTTCTATTACAATACAACAGAAATCTGGTGACACAGAATAACAATAGCACTTAAATATATATACCACTTCGCAGTGCTTTACAGCCCTCTCTAAACAAAGTCGACATATTTCTCCCAACAATTTGGGTACGCATCAGTGGTGAGTTTCAAAAATTTTTAGAACCTCTTCTGTAGGTGCAGCCTACTTTGTGGGAGTGGCTTGCCAGCCATGTGACTGGGTGGGAGTGGCGTGCCAGCCATGTGACTGAGTGGGAGTGGCTTGGCAGTCATGTGACTGGGTAGACGTGGTCAACTTGTAAAATGTGGTGAAACTCACTTAACAACATTCTTGCTTAGCAACCAAAATGTTGGCTCAGAAACTCTGGCATTTGAAGCACGCAAGTCTTAAAGCTGTCAAGTTACAAGACCCTTGCACCCCTAACCCTTTAAGGAAAAAATACCCTGGGGGTGTTCAAACTTGACAGCTTTAACACTTTAAAGTTTAGATAGGACTCTTAGAGGAGGGCGGGGCGATTGGTGAGCCAGCCAATCAGTGAGCAGCAGGCAGGGCAAGCGTGGTGCAGACGGGCGGAGGGAGGGAGCTGGAACTGGTTCTAAATGGCACGGTAGATTTGTGGAACCTCTTCTATAGAAAAGGTTAGAACTGGCAGGAACTCACCACTGGTACTCATATTATCAACCTTGGAAGGATGGAAAGCTGAGTCAAGTGAGAATCGAACTGCTGGCAGTTGGAAGAATTAGCCTGCAATGTTGCATTCTAACCACTGTACCACCATGGCTCTTAATCCTCTTAAGCAGGTGGTCTCTTAATTTTTCCTCGATTGGATATCCTCCACTTGTCTTGCTTATATTCCAGTCAATAACTACAATGAAGCAGTTTTCCTAACACCCGCAAGGGAAGCCATTTGTAATTCTCCTATATCTCTGAGGTCTCGCCTGGTCCTTCTCTTCACTAGACTAGCCATGTCCAGTTCCTGCAACCGTTCTTCATATGTTTTAGTTTCCAGTCCCCTAATCACCTTTGTTGCTCTTCTCTGCACTCTTTCTAGAGTCTCAACATCTTATTTTTTATAGTGTGGTGACCAAACCTGGATGCAGTACTCTAGGTGTGGTCCTACTAAGGCTTTATAGAGTGGTATTAGTACCTCTCTTGATGTTGATTGTATCCCTCTGTTAATGCAGCTTAGGATTGCACTGGTTTTTTTTTGGCTGCCGCTGCACACTGCTGGCTCATATTTAGCTGGATGTCCACTAAGATTCCAAGATCCCTCTCACAGTTAATGCTATTAAGCCTGGTTTCACCCAGTTTATATGTGTCCTTTTGGTTTTTCTTGCCTAAGTGTAGAACTTTAATTTTCTCTACATTGAATTTCATTTTGTTAGATAGGGCCCAGTGTTCAAGTCTCGATCTTGAGCCTATCTTCTAGGGTGTTGGCTATTCCTGCCAGCTTAGTATCATCTGCAAATTTGGTAAGTTTTCCTTCTATTCCCTCATCTAAAGTCATTTATGAAGATATTGAATAGAGTAGAGTAGAGTGGAGTGGAGTGGAGTGGAGTGGAGTGGAGTGGAATGGAATGGAATGGAATGGAATAGAATAGAATAGAATAGAATAGAATAGAATAGAATAGAATAGAATAGAATAGAATAGAATAGAATAGAATAGAATAGAATAACAGAGTTAGAAGGGACCTTGGAGGTCTTCTAGTCCAAAGGTAGAGATGACCCTCCCAGAGATTCACTCCTGAGTCAATTCCACCTGCCAACAAACATTATGATGTTTGAAACACAGCAAGCTCTTTACAAAATGCATTAATCCGTGTGGTGCCACAGTAGTTAGAGTGCAGTACTGCAGGCTACTTCTGCTGACTGCCGGCTGCCTCCCCAATTTGGCAGTTCGAATCTCACTAGGCTCAAGGTTGACTCAGCCTTCCATCCTTCCAAGGTGGGTAAAATGAGGAGCCAGATTGTTGGGAGCAATAAGCTGACCCTGTAAACCTCTTAGAGAGGGCTGGAAAGCAATATATAAGTCTAAGTGCTATTGCTAGTGCTAATTCATCAGTTCCATTTTGGAGGCAAGTCTACGTAATTTGGGAGAGAAAGCTGTAAATAAATGTTTGTTAGGGGAAAAGTTTGAGAAACATCCTTAGGAAAGGAAAGAGAAGTCCCTAGTTGTACAGTATCCCAACCTTCTGAAATGCAGAAACTGTCCTATCTGGAGAGATGGCACTACTGTATTAGCTGATTAGTTATTTTCTTTGGCATTTAACACAAATTATAATCCAATATGAAAAGCAATAGAATTTGAGCACATTTAAAAGGCTTTAACTCTAACTCTCCGGAATCATTTGTATTACATTTTCCACCTAAGAGTTAATTTGATTAGTATCCCCAGTCTCAGCATTAACCAAACTCAGTGCACAATAATAACACAATTAAAAAAAATAAAAATTGATTCTCTTGCCACCTTAGAAGCGCTGTGCTAATTTCAACTCATGCAAGAATGGTAATGTGTTCTCTTTCTCAATTGAACTGTACGGCATAACCATCCTTTAGCTTTAGATTATTTTAGAGGGGAAACCACAGTCTGGTCTACCGTGTCCCATTGCGAGGTCCCTTAATATGCCCATCTCGGAAAGAGAATCTCTAATTATTCTGTATGTAAAGCTCATGCGAAAGAACATCATGACATCTTATTCAGAAATAAGCAACAGTTTTTCATAAAGCCCTGGATCTATTTATCTGTCTGTCTAACCGTGTATGGCAGAGGTCTTCAAACTTGGTAACTTTAAGACTTGTGGACTTCAACTCCCAGAATGCCCCAGCCAGCATGGACTTCAACTCCCAGAATGCTCCAGCCAGCGTGGACTTCAACTCCCAGAATGCTCCAGCCAGCGTGGACTTCAACTCCCAGAATGCTCCAGCCAGCGTGGACTTCAACTTCCGGAATGCTCCAGCCAGCATGGACTTCAACTCCCAAAATGCTCCAGCCAGCGTGGACTTCAACTTCCAGAATGTTCCAGCCAGCGTGGACTCCAGCCAGCGTGGACTTCAAATCCCAGAATGCTCCAACTAGCGTGGATTTCAATCCCAGAACGCTCCAGCCAGCGTGGAGTTCAACTTCCAGAATGCTCCAGCCAGCATGGACTTCAACTCCCAGAATGCTCCAGCCAGCGTGGACTTCAACTCCCAGAATGCTCCAGCCAGCGTGGACTTCAACTCCCAGAATGCCCCAGCCAGCGTGGACTTCAACTCCCAAAATGCTCCAGCCAGCATGGACTTCAACTCCCAGAATGCTCCAGCCAGCGTGGACTCCAGCCAGCATGGACTTCAAATCCCAGAATGCTCCAGCCAGCGTGGACTTCAACTCCCAGAATGCTCCAGCCAGCAGAGCTGAAGAATTATGGGAGTTGAAGTCCACAAATCTTAAAGTTGTCAAGTTTGGGGACCCTTGGTGTATGGTATAGCATTGTGAGTAATACTGTATAACAAAAATTTGTTCCTGTCTTCACTTCACCATGAAAGTCAATGAAGGACTCAAAATAAGCTGCTAGTCCCCAGATTAAACTTTTTTTTAGATTTCTTGTTGGAAGGAGGGAAATGTGGCAGTGTTGAGGTTACCTTGTTTGGTAATGAAACATTTGCAAGAAAACCACAAACTGAGCAACATGTTATATCTACAGACCCCTCACATCCTGGATATAAATTGTTTCAACTTCTATCCTCAAAACGACACTATGGGGTACTGCACACCAGAACAACTAGACACAAGGACAGTTTTCTCCCGAATGCCATCACTCTGCTAAACATCTAATCCCCACAACAATTTCAAATTATCTACTAAGACTGTACTACTATTATTCTTCTCTTCCTTCCTAGTACCTATCTCTTTCCTAGTACCTATCTTTTCTCACTTATGTCTATAACCATGTTGCTTGTATCTTTAAAATTTATATTGTTTCATTTGTTCCTAGTGTTATTTGATTGCTTATTAGTAACCTATGACTATCGCTAAGTGTTGTATCTTATTATTCTTGATGAATGTATTCTATTTTATTTTTCCTTATGTACACTGAGAGCATATGCACAAAATACAAGTTCCTTGTGTGTCCAGTCACATTTGGCCAATAAAGAATTCTGTTCTGTTCTGTTCTGTTCTGTTCTGTTCTGTTCTGTTCTACTCTACTCTACTCTACTCTACTCTACTCTACTCTACTCTACTCTACTCTACTCTACTCTACTCTACTCCACTCCACTCCACTCCACTCCACTCCACTCCACTCCACTCCACTCCACTCCACTCCACTCCACTCCACTCTATTCCTATTCCTCTCCTTTCCTTTCCTGTCCTACTCTACTCTACTCTCTACTGTACTCTACTGTACTCTACTCCAACTCCTAGTATCTCTACTCTACTCTACTCTACCCTACTCTACTCTATTCTATTCTATTCTATAATGCATGTGCAGGTCTGTACATTGGGGAAACAAAACAACCACTTCATAAACCCATGGCACAACACAGGAGAACATACCCATCAGGACTAGATTCAGCAGTCCATCTGCATTTAAAAGACACAGGCCACTCTTTTGAAGGCAACAAAGTCCATATCTTGGACAGAGAAGATCGCTGGTTTGAAAGCAGAGTCAAGAGAGGCCATCTAGGTCAAAACTCAACAGAGGGGAAAGGGATACGGCATCATCTCTCTCGAATCTACAACACAGTCCTTTCAACAGTTCCAAGGAGGCTCCTCCACACCCATTTGCACCCCTCGGGTGACCCCGAGGACACAGACAAACCTCCAAGTGGCCTCAAGGACTCTGTAAAAAGAATGCAAATGACCAGCTGTCTTGCAAGGAGTATAAATCCTTCCATTCTCCACCATCCTGCCAGAGCTGAAGAAGCTTCTTGGATGCGAAGCAAAATGTCTTCAAAGAAAAAGCATAAAATCTAGTTGCCACTTGAAAAAAGCATGGGACAACCATGACCTTGGATGACCGAGGATCTCCACAGGGATTCTGTCAGAGAAATTATTACAGTCAGATAGAGGAGAGAGGATAAAAGTTGTGCAATAACTGGTATACAAAGTTTTTTTTTTAAGAATAGCTTGATAACAAGCACACTTACGTATATCTAAGAATATATATATATATATATATATATATATATATATATATATATATATATATATATATATATATATATATATATATATATATATATATATATATATATATATATATATATATATATATATATATATATATATATATATATATATATATATATAAAGCCAAGCAATAATAACATGAAACATTTCTTTGAGGTACTAGATTAAGGCTTCAGAAGAATAGATGAACACTTCAAAGACTTAGGGAACAAATAACATATCCAGAATAAGACTAGCCCATTAAAATGTTATTAAAATTCAATTGTATGCAATCGAAAAATATTTTCAACTGGATTTTATTGAATTTTAATACCATTTTAATGGGCTGGCTTAATTCTGAATATATGTTTTTTTCCCCCCAGGGTCTTTGAAAAGAATAGGGGGCAACAAACAAGGCAGTTCCAAAATTCTGATATCTATTTATTGCTCTGCTCCTCCTTGGTTATTCTGGCTTGAGTTGGCATTGATCAGAAGGAAAAAGAATATGATCTCTCGCTCTAATTTGTTTGCTTAATAATCAGATGTCAGGAAAGCAAAAGGCTGAATAGATGCTCAATTTTCGCAAACATATTTGATTCTTTCTGAGAAGAATGCTTTTAGATCATTTACAATCTAAAAAAGCTTTGTAAAAGGATACTTCAGTGCTCTGTGAGCTTGCTTGTTTTCTTGCAGAGGTTTCATTACCCTAACTTACTGCTGATGATGTTACCTAGTTAGATAATGAAACGTCTGCAAGAAAACAAGCAAGCTTAGAGACCACCAAGGACCCCATAGTAGTAGTAGTAGTAATAGTAATAGTAATATTAGTAGTAGTAGTGGTAGTAGCAGTGGTAGTAGTAGTAGTAGTAATTCCTCTTCCTCCTCCTCCTCCTCCTCCTCCTCCTCTTCTTCTTCCTCTTCCTCCTCTTCCTCCTCCTTCACCATTCCACAAATCTTAATCCCTTCTAGCACTGATGATGTTACTTAGTTAGGTAAAGAAATGTCTGCAAGAAAACAAGCAAGCTTAGAGACCACCAAAGACCCCATAGTACTACTACTACTACTACTACCACTACTACTAGTAGTAGTTCTTCCTCTTCCTCTTCCTCCTCCTCTTCTTCCTCTTCCTCTTCCTCCTCCTCTTCCTCCTCCTCCTCCATTCCACAAACCTTACTCCCTTCTAGCACTGATGATTTTACTTAACTAAAGAAATGTCTGCAAGAAAACAAGGAAGCTCAGAGAGCACCAAGAACTGTATAGTTGTCAGTGTCTTCTTCCTCTTCCTCCTCTTCTTCTTCCTCCTCCTCCTCTTCTTCATCTTCCTCCTCCTCTCCACAAACTTTACTCCCTTCTAGCACTTATGATGCTACCTAGTTAGGTAATGAAATGTATGCCAGAACACAAGCAAGTTCAGAGACTGCACAGCACCCCTCATTTCAACCCTGAGCTACACTGAGATCAGCCCAGCATCTAAAGAACTGAGAGCTAACAGTCGTTCTGGCTCCCTCTTATGGCCGATTGAGGAAAACAGCAACCAATCACATTTTACAGTATGATTTAAAGAAACAGGTATAACATTGCTATATGATTTATATATTGCCAACCCAGCTGTTAGATTATATTCCTAACACTACCTATACCTGCATATGCTATGGGTAGAAAAGTGAACTGAAACAAATGGATTTTTGAGTGGGACTTGTCCAAACCTGATCTTCCAAAGATGGTCCAGCTTTGATTGTCTCTTCTTCCCCCAAACTTGTTGTTTTGTTTCTATGGAAGATTTCTTCCTTGTGTTTCTACTTTCCTTAACCTCCGAAGCAATAGTTAACTTGCGGAGAAGCTTCAGTTCTTCAGATAACACATTTGAGCGATCACTGATCCTGGAAAGAGATGGGTCCAGGTAGGACACATACACACCTTTAAATTACCTGAAGACATTCCAGTTGTGTTGTAATTACTATCTCCATTAGGTTGTTATCATTGGTATTCATTCAAACCCATCAGGCTTTGTAGCAGGCTTTGTGCCATACTGCACAAAGATTCCTTTCTTACTAAATATACTCCCACTTCTCAAAGCAACTACCTGGTGCATTTCTGAACAAATTCCCTGAGCAGCAGTTTAGTTAACCTATATGTACAAATGAAATTGCAAAGGCGGGAACGAAAATTACCTTGAAAGATAGAGAATGAGCTGGTGTTATTTTTTTTTCCTTCATTCATTCTTCGCAGCCTAGAGTAAACTTCAATCCACTTTCCAATGAAGATTCTCTCGTGGAGAATTAAAACCGTAGCCTTTTCCTAGGCTCCCTTGTGCAAAATTGAAGCTGGGCTGACATAAACTTGCATAGATTTTTTGACCCTGGGCAATCTTTCAGGACTTAAGGACAAGTGGTACTTATTTAGGATTTGGACTAAGAAGTAAGAATAATATTGGAAGACAGTAAAGACAAGATATTTCCAACATAGAATAGAATAGAATAGAATAGAAAGCAGAGTTGGAAGCTTCCAGATTTTCCACTCCCAAAAGAAAGTTCAAGTCCCTGCCCAGCATCCATATGTCCATCACATGGTCCAATCAGGCACCGTCCCAACTGGAGATGCCTCCTAGTCACTCCACTCCGGGTGCAGGGCAAGACGTCCTTGACTCTCTGAGAAAGGAATGCTATTTTGACTATCTCTCTCCCATACTCCGTATAATCCCCCCTCCCATTTTCTCACAGCAGTAAATGGGGCAGGCCGGAAGGCCCAATGCACAAGATTTCACAAGTCTTCCCATTTGTCTTGAAAAGAAATGTGAAACAAATCTTTTTTAATGTATCAATTCGTCAGTATATCAGTGATCTCAACAAAGATAGAGCAGTAATCCAACAGAAAGATTTGTGGTAGGTGTGTGTGCGTGGATGCATGAGAGAGAGAGAGAGAGATGGGGGGGAGGGAGGGAGGGAGGGAGAGAGAGAGAGAGAGAGAGAGAGAGAGAGAGAGAGAGAATATATACTTTTTATATTTGCACTTTTTACCCAACAAATGTTCTCTTTCTCCCTCTCTCTGTATATGTGTATATTTATATTTCCGTCCTTCCTTCCTTCCTTCCCTCCTTCCTTCTTTCCTTCCTACCTTCCTTCCTTCTTTCCTTCTTTCCTTCCTTCCTTCCTTCTTTCCTTCCTTCCTTCCCTCCTTCCTTCTTTCCTTCCTTCCTTCCTTCCTTCTTTACTTACTTACTTACTTACTTACTTACTTACTTACTTACTTACTTACTTACTTACTTACTTACCTACCTACCTACCTACCTATTTACTTACTTACTCCCTCCCTCCCTTACTTCCTTCTGCAAGTTTTATGCACTGGAGAATTGTCTCATAGATACAAAAAAAAATCCCCACGAATAACCAATGTTAAAGTCAAAGGATGATTAACATCTCTTTGATATTAGAAATTTCATTCTGTTTGGACACTGTTCATGTATACTTGTCATTCTGTCATATTCATCTATTTCAACATGACTCAAAATTAGACTTTTTCATGCTATTAACTTGTCTTCAAAATTACTGCAAAGCAATTTATACTGACAACCACTTTTTGGCTAATACGAGTGATCATTTCTTGTCAATTCACACCATAATTAGGCAGCTCTGTATAACTGCTGGAAATAAACCAGTGGACAATATTAGCCCCACAGAATAATGTTCCTTATTTTTATTGCTCCTTTAAAAGCATATATTTATTTCTGCGGTTTAATTCTGGCAATTCTAGAACTAATTTCAGTTTGGATCTGTTTACCGTCAACTTTTCAGCCTATTGAGAAATTAGGAACTACGAAGCCCAGAGAGACATGGAGATGGCAACGCTCCCTTTGTGGAGCTGGGATACATTTTTATTTTTATTCCCTGTCATTATGATAAAATTAGCCAGAGGAATTAGTGGAGTCTCTCCAGATTTTCTCCATCAATGCAACATTGATCGTCCAATGCTTTCTCATTTGCAACAACTAAAGAAGGCGTATGGAGAACCAAGTAAGACTAACTTAGATTCAGTTAAATTGTCTGAAGAAGAGAAAAGTTATTATTCCTCAGTTATTCTTGTTAGGTATAACTACTGATTGCACAGCTGTAGAGATTAATTTGATTTTGCATTTAATAACTGCAGCTAGATTGTTGGTGGCGCAATACTGGAAGAAGGAAGATTTGCCTTCTATTCAAGAATGGACATTAAAAGTAACAAACTTAGCAGAGATGGCTAAAATATCAGCATATCTTAAGGACCATTTCAATGAGAGATATAAATTGGAGTGGAGAAGATGCATTGATTATATTCAAAATAAATATGGGACTAAGAAATTCCAGATAGTTTATGACTGAAAAAGCGAGGGACAATATAATCTGTTTAGAGTTAGCCTAACAAAGAGGAGTTAAAGCTCAAACGAAAGACGATACTAGCCTTCTTTAAGTTTATTTTAGAACATCTTTGTTAAAGATTTATACCCTGGATTTGTTCTGGGAAGTCGGGGAGGGGGGCAGATGGGGGGTTGGGTTCAGGGGGGAGAGTGGGGGAGGGGAGGTAAATATTGGTAAAAGCTTTTTTTTTAATTTTCAATTTTAAAAAAAAGAAATAAGGGGCAAAGAAATTGGCCAGAAGGTATGACACAACTTCAATTACTGCCTATTCTTGCCAATGAAACTAGATTAGTAAGAATATCAAGAGTGTTAGGGCTGCCACAAAGATGAGGGCTTCAACTTAATTTTCCAAAGCACCAGAAAGCAAGACAAGTAACAATGGATGGAAACTAATCAAGGAGAGAAGCAATGTGGAATTAAGGAGAAACTTCCTAATGGGACAATTAACCAGCGGAACAGCTTGCCATGAGAAGTTGTGGGTGCTTCATCACTGGAGGTTGTCAAGAAAAGACTGGACAGTCACTTGCCTGAAATGGTATAGGGCCATTGGTTATCGTACTGGTTATCGTACAATCGCTCTGGAAACCAGAAGAACAGCTCCATGGCATGCATGTCCATGCTGGAAACCGGAAGCTCAGCCTCCCAGGGCGTGCATGTGCTCAAGGAAACTGCTATTCTGGTTTCTGGTATCCCCCCTGTGCATGCGCACATGTTCCCGTTTTGGCACTCAATGCTGACACTGATATAGGGTCTCCTGTTTGAGCAGGGGGCGTGGACTAGAAGACTTCCAAGGTCCCTTCCAGCTCTATTCTGGTTGATTGATGACAAAGAAGTAGAACAAGAAGAATAACAAGAAGGATGGAAACTAATCAAGGAGAGAAGCAACCTGGAATTAAGGAGAAACTTCCTAACGGGACAATTAACCAGTGGAACAGCTTGCCTTGAGAAGTTGTGGGTGCTTCATCACTGGAGGTGATGTCAGGCAGTCACCTCTCAGCAGTGGTGGGTTTCAAATTTTTTTAGAACCTCTTCTGTAGGTGTGGCCTGTTTTGTGGGAGTGGCTTGCCGGCCATGTGACTGGGTGGGAGTGGCTTGGCAGTCATGTGACTGGATGGACGTGGCCAACTTGTAAAATGTGGTGAAACTCATTTAACAATGCTCTTGCATAGCAACCAAAATGCTGGCTCGGTAACTCTGGCATTTGAAGTACGCAAGTCTTAAAGCTGTCAAGTTACAAGACCCTTGCACCCCCTGACCCTTTAGGAAAAAAAAAACCAGGGGTGTTCAAACTTGACAGCTTTAAGACTTGTGGACTTCAACTCCCAGAATTCCTCCTCCAGTCATGTTCCTCAGGAACTCTGGCATTGAAGCACGCAAGTCTTAAAGCTGTCAAGTTACAAGACCCTTGCACCCCTAACCCTTTAGAAAAAAACCCAGGGGTGTTCAAACTTGACAGCTTTAAGACTTGTGGACTTCAACTCCCAGAATTCCTCCTCTTGCTCTTCATCTTGATGATGTGCGGGTGGGTGGGGGGGAGGGAGCTGGAACCAGTTCTAAACAGCACTGTAGATTTGTGGAACCTCTTCTATAGAAGAGGTTAGAACTGGCAGGAACCCACCCCTGCCTCTCAGATAGTCAGACAATCTCCTGTCTGGAATGGTGTAGGGTCTCCTGTTTGAGCATGGGTTGGACTAGAAGACCATCAAGGTCCATTCTAGCTCTATTCTGATTGGTTGATAACAAAGAAGTAGAACAAGAAACAGAACAAGAAGCAACAGATGGAAATTAAGCAAGGGGAGAAGCAACCTAGAACTAAGAAGAAATGCACTGATAGTGAGAAAAACGAATCAACGAATCCACTTGTCTCCCAAAATTATGGGTGCTGCAACACTGGAGGTTTTTAATAAGAGATCGGACAGCCATTTGTCTGAAGTGGTATGGGGTTTCTTGCATGAGTAGCCGGCTTGGACTAGAAGATCTCCAAGGTCCTTTCCAACTCTGTTATTCTGATAACATGCTCACCTTCTCAATTTTTCTAACCTTACGTTAATTTAATCTAACATTCCAACACTTTCCAAAAACGGCCATTTCTTTTGACACTCAGTTCTCCTCAATTTGTTCTGGGCATTTTTCCCGAATTGCTGAATTTCCTAATAAAAATAAGTAATATGTACACAAATGCAAAAGCCTTAGATCATTTTTTGCACTATTTTAAAGTGGCAAATTTAAATAACATGGACATTTACAACTGTGCTTAATTCATCCATGGAGTTTGGAAAGTGTACACGCTGCTACTTTTTATAGTTCATTACATCAGGGTTCATAATATCAGCCTTTTATAGGTAGGGAAGCAGATGAGTCCATCCTTTGGTGATGATGCTAACTGTTTGCTTTTAAGGTACAACAAAGAAGTTAAATGTATTAGTGGAAGGAATGAAAGATTAGGAAGCCTCAACATTTTGATGTCTGCTATGTGGTGAACTAAAATTCACTCGTAGAAAACAAGGCAGATAGATACAGATTAACAAGAGTTGTAAGGGATCTTGTAGGTCATCTAGTCCAACCCCCCACCCCAACCCAAGCAGATCCTACACCATTTTTGACAGGTGGCAGTCCAGTCTCTTCTTGAAAGCTTCCAGTGATGAAGCTCCCACAACTTCCAAAAGCAACTTCTGTTCCACTGGTTGGTTGTTCTCAATGTCAGAAAATTTCTCCTTATTTCCAGGTTGAATCTCTCCTTGATCACTTTCCATCCATTGTTCCTTGTCTGGTCTTTGTGTGCTTTGGAGAATAGGTTGACCTCCTCCTCTCTGTGGCAGCCCCTCAAATATTGAAAGCCTGTTATCATGTCTCTCTTTGACCTTCTCTTCACTAGACTAGCCGTGCCCAGTTCCTGCAACATTGTTCAGTAGAATGCTTCTTGGTGGGGGAAAAAAGCATTTTGATTTAAGTTGAACTCCATCAAACATATGTTTAACTCAACCTAAATGTGTTTCAAACTATTAGGTCATCTCTGTGTTACATGACACTATAAGCATTCCCTTCGGGGTTCCATGTGACGTTGAACTTTCTCAATTGCTGTCACTATCCATCAATCCCAAATATATTGCCTCCATCATTATTTCGCCTTGAACTCAGAACATATGTTTATCTAACAGGTTTCCTTGTTCAAGGAAGCCCAGTCAGTCCCCACAAGTGGAGAAGGGAGAGCTCTGAAACATTTCACTAGCAAAGACATTCAGCTTTGATACACTATTTTACAGTCCTGTGCAATCTTGCACAGCAAGACCCAAAGTAATATTGCTTTCTCTATAATTGCCGACTACCACAATTAACTAGAGAGAACTAATTGCTGTTCCTCTTGCAAGTTGCCCATCTGTAGCGTGGGCTTTAATTCTGGCTTAAATTGCTATTGGCCTAGAGACACACACTATAGCCAGCTGAGTGTACAGATTCAGCTACATCTGTCAGAGTTCTAATCAACACTTTCAGGAGGTAGCTTTCTAGGTTTTAGATAAGCACAAGACATTCTTGGAGGGGGTGAGTGAGTGCAGTTAACAGAATAACACAGTTGGAAGGGTCTTCAGAGGTCTTCTAGTCCAATCACTCAAGCAGGAGACCCTGTACCAATTTCACACTAGTGGCTGTCCATTCTCTTCTTAAAAGCCTCCAGTGATGGAACACTCCATAACTTCTGAATGCAAGCGGTTCCACTGGTTAATTGTTCTCATTGTCAGGAAATTTCTCCTTAGTTCTTAGCTTGGTTCTCTCCTTGACTAATTTTCAGTCATGCCTGTTTTCCCATCCTGCCTTCTAGTGCTTTGGAAAATAGATGGCCTCCTATTCTTTGCGGCAGTCTCTCAAATATTGGAATATACTTCTGTGGCCCGCCAGTGGCCAGCAAAACTGGCAGCAGATTCAGACAGTGAGAAGGTTGGGGAGGGCTAGTCCTGGAGTCTGGGGAAGGCTCTGATGAGGGCTCTGTGTCGGAGGCAGAGAGGGGGCCAGAGCTGAATGCCAGTTATCAGCTGCCTTCAGAGTCAGACATCAGTGAAGCAGACCAACAACTGGAGCCTGTTCCCAGTGTGAGCATGTGCAAAGTGGCCAGAGGAAGGGAACAGCTAAGGAATAAGGATTGACTTCGGAGTAAGGACACAGGTGGAAAATGAATGGCCCCTCCCAGAGGAAATACAAGAGGAGCGAAAGGGGAGTGGAGTTTGCAGGAGACCATTAGTTAACTTAATTGGTTTGTGACTCTCCAGGAATCCTTGCCAGGTTTTGCAGATATGGGCCTGGCAGCTCTCCAAGCCAGATAAGGTCTGTGACTGTAAATCCTCCCTCGAAAGACTTTGCTGGATGTGAATGAGCAGAATTCACAGTCAATTAATAAAAGAGGTTTTTGTCTGGACTCGGAGTTTGCTTCATGCTTTTGGGAAGCCTCAGTCAGAACACCAGTGGCTGTCCATTCTCTTCTTAAAAACCTCCAGTGATGGAGCATTCCATAACTTGTGAATGCAAGCGGTTCCACTGGTTAATTGTTCCAATTGTCAGAAAATTCCTCCTCAGTTCTTAGCTCGGTTCTCTCCTTGATTAGTTTCCATCCATGCCTGCCTTCAAGTGCGTTGGAAAATAGATTGACCTCCTCTTCTTTGTGGCAGTCTCTAAAATATTGGAATACGCTATCGTGTCATTATAAGTTGGGCAAGTTAGGTAGACCTCAGAACACCCCTGTAACTAACTTTATGGTTTTACACCTTCAATCTGCCAAACCTTTACAAAACAGTTCATAATAAAAGTTGTTCCCTCTTCCTGGCAGCTCTGCACATGCGCACATCGATTACTGGCTCCAACTATTATTCTGCCCAACTGATGTCCGACTCCGAAGACAGCTGATAACTGTCAGACCAGTAATGGTTTTCTCTTACCTTCTCTATCAATTCAGAACCGGGAGCGCACGTGTGCAGTGCTTCTGTCCATGTGCAGTGCGCCCATGATGATGTCTGGGCAGGTGGGCAGGTGGCCAGAGCCTCCCATCACCACTACCAGTACACCAGTGGTGGGATTCAAATAATTTAACAACTGGTTCTCTGCCCTAATGACCAGCAGGGTAGGTGGGCCTTGGTGGTCATGTGACTAGGTGGGCGTGGCCAAGTCAATGTCACTCAGGTCAATGGGCGCTTCACCTTAGCTGTTACAATATAATAAGGGTTAACCAGAGAGACAGTTTCTGTAAGCAGGGCAATAAAGATTAGGCTAGAAACAGCACCAGAATGTTTCCTTCCTGCCTTCCTTACAGGATTAGCCCTGTAAAGTGGAAAAAAACAAAATGAGATTTCTTCCAACAACCGGTTCTCCAAACTGCTTAGAAAGTTAACAACCGGTTCTCCCGAATAGGTGAGAACTGGCTGAATCCCACCACTGCAGTACACCCAAACCGGGGCGAACTAGCAGAATACCACCTCTGTATCAGATGGCCCCCTCTCTGCCTCCAACGCAGAGCCCTCATCAGAGCCTTCCCCAGGACTGGCCCATGTTCCTCCCCAACCTTCTCACTGTCCGAATCTGCCATCAACTCTGCTGGTTGCTGGCTGGCCACAACAGATAAAAGAAACAAGCAAGAGATCCTTTCAATACATGAGGGGGGAAAATGAACGAAAAATAAAAAAGGAGGCTACAATATCTCTACCGTCTTTAGAAAAACTGATTTTTAACTCCTCCCCACGCATTTTAAGGATTTGCTTGGATGCTGCTTTATTTAGCACTGACAGAAAATTGCCACAGTGTGGATAATCACCCAAAACAATGAAACTCATACAGTGCACACACACACACAAAAAAAAAAAAAATTACAGAAAGCACCCAGGGAAATCTTGCTTTGACTGGGGCGAGCAATCCAATAGTTTAAGGAGAGAAAGATATTGAAAATTTGCAGCAACTCAGTTAATTAACAGCTTGGCAGGCCAGCTGCCTTATGCGATCAAATGCAGCTTGCCGTTGCGCGTTGCGTGGGGAAATCCTTCAACATTTAATAAGCCAAACGAAGTACAACAAAGCATATTTGTTCGATTTGGGTTTTTTAAAAAACAAAACAAAACATATGGACCAAGATTAGCAAAAATCACCTGCGATTTCTACTAAAGGTTGATTTTTAAATACCAGAACGCACTAGGAAATATGACCGCATTTCTGAATGAAGATGTCCCCCCCACACACACACACACACCTTCTCATTTTGGAATTTAATTTTTCAGCAATGAAACATTTCCTTTCAGATTTTGAAGAAATGTATCTGTTTTATCAAGGGACACCATGGCTTAGTGGCTAAAATGCTGAGCTTAGTGATCAGAAAGGTTGGCAGTTTGGTGGTTCGAATCCCTAACACTGTGTAATGGAGTGAGCTCCCGTGACTTGTCCCAGCTTCTGACAACCTAGCAGTTCGAAAGCACGTAAAAAATGCAAGTAGAAAAATAGGAACCCCCTTTGGTGGGAAGGTAACAGTGTTCCATGCTCCTTCAGCATTTAGTCATGCTGGCCACATGACCACCGAGATGTTTTCAGATAGTGCTGGCTCTTTGGCTTTGAAACGAGATGAGCACTGCCCCCTAGAGTCAGGAACAACTAGCACACATACTAGAACCTTTATCTTTATGTCTTTTATCCAGTACATCTATTTTAGGATGCTCTTGAAGTCCCCCATTTGTGTCAGGCTGTTGGGGCCAAAACTATTAAAAAAAAAAAAAAAAAAACATTTACTATTCTACCTGTTTACTACAGATAAAAAAAATATGTGACACTGTAAAAGCTGGATTCTCAAATCTCATTATGAATCATAATCTGTCTTAGCACAGCCTACAAACTGTGTCTACATTCATTGCTTAGATTCCATTTTAAAAGGATTTATATTTTAATAGCAATAGCACTTAGACTTATATACTGCTTCACAGTGCTTTACAGCCCTCTCTAAGTGGTTTACAGTCAGTTATTGCCCCCAACAATCTGGGTCCTCATTTTACCCACCTCGGAAGGACAGAAGGCTGAGTCAACTTTGAACTTGGTGAGATTTGAACTGCCAAATTGCAGGTAGCTGGCAGTCTCATTTAGCAACAGAAATTTGGGGCTCAGTTGTAGTCATAAGTCAAGGACTACCTATACTTGTTCCAGGCCTTTGGTTCACCCTGTTGTAGTTTTCCTTTTAGGGTATTATTATTGTATTCCATTCAATGAAATTCAATGGCTCAGTGGCTAAGACACTGAGCTTGTCAATGAGAAAGGTCAGCAGTTCGGCAGTTCGAATCCCTCATGCCACATAATGGAGTGAGCTCCTGCTACTTGTCCCAGCTTCCGTCAACTTAGAAGTTCAAAATGAGCACCGTCCCCTAGAGTCAGGAATGACTAGCACATATGCGCAAGGAGAACCTTTACCTTATTCAATGAAGACTGAAGAGCATATCCAGAAACATTTATGATTCTGGAAATCTACAGTATATAAATTGCATCTAAAGATAATGAGTTGGGTAGCAATAATCCCATCTTCTCTTTACACAGTTACTGCACAGATGAAGGAAGAACGACACAACAGGACTTCTATGATATCATAACTGGATGTTGTATAAATTAATTTGTGTCCTTGAAATGTGTTTCTCTTCTTCCTGTGGTAGCACAAATGTACTTGTGATGTGCTAATGAGCTTGCATTTATATACATTGGATTATTGAGTTGACAGGGAATATCTCATTCAGCTCCTTGTTTTCACACAGTATCAAAACAAGGCTACAAAAGGGAACACAAAATGCAAATGGCTCATTAGGATAGGGAAAAAAAAGGATCTTTTTCATGACACCAAATTATGTTTGAACATTCACATACTAATAATGAGAAAGGCAATTTAGGAAGCTGTGCAAAATGACTACACCACCATCTCAAGCCTATGCCAAGTGGTCCGGTTGGGAAGGAAGTCTTGCATCATGAAAATACGTTATGTAGCACTCATTCAGGATTTGATCCAAAATTTGTTATCTATTAAAGGTAAAGATTCCCCTCGCACATATATGCCGGTCGTTCCAAACTTTAGGGAGCCGTGCTCATCTCTATTTCAAAGCCAAAGAGCCAGCGCTGTCTGAAGACATCTCTGTGGTTGTAAGGCCAGCATGACTAAACACTGAACGTTGTTACCTTCCCACCAAAAGTGGTCCCTATTTTTCCCACTTGCATTTTGTGCGAGCTTTCAAACTGCGAGGCTGGCAGAAGCTAGGACCAGTATTAGGAGCTCACTCTGTTACACGGTGCTAGGGATTCAAACCGCTGAACTGCTGACCTTTCTGATTGCCAGCATCTGATCGACAGTGTCTTAGCCACTGAGCCACTGTGTCCTTTTGATCTCTCCTAGCTAATCCTTATTAGTAGTGCAAGCTGGGTGAAGTTCTCTCTGATTCAAGAGCCACCTAAAACTACTCTATTCCAGAAAGGTAAGCAAATTATGCTTTGTAAAATGGCTACACACCTTGTTGTTGATTCAATCTCTAGTTAGGACTGAGAAAGGACTCGTTATAAAACTACCCTGTTTTCCCAAAAATAAGACCTCCCTGGGTAATAAGCCCAATTGGGCTTTTGCACTAAAATAATTCCTCCCATGAAAATAAGCTCTCTCCCAAAATATTGCAACACAACACAGCAGCAGCCATGAGGTGACCATGCTCGCTGCCTCAAAAATAATAAGACCTCCCCAAAAATAAGGCCAAGTGCTTATTACGGGGGTCAAAAGAAGACCCTGTCTTATTCTAGGGGAAACATGGTATGAAGCAGCTTTCCATGTTTTTAGCTCTAAAGCCCATAGCCTTCAACTCTTCAATACTGCAGGGTGGCAGTTCTTGAGTCTTCGAGGTGCTTGATGTGGCTTGACAATTTCTGAGGCCCCTCCCGATTTCACTTTGCAGTTTCTAGGACTGCCTCCCCGTGTCGTCGTCAGGCCTGTTCACAGCCTGTATCATTAAGCAAATTCATTTAGATTTTGCAATCTCTGAAACAAATTGCAATGTGCTAACATGCTTTAACGTTCAAGCCTGGATGTGGGCTTTAATTTGCCACGTCTTGATAAAGCACCATGTGCAGCCATCTAAAAGTCAGCAGCGGGAGGTTAATGGCAGTGAACTAAAATAAAACTAAATGTCACTACGTCTTCCTTTTCTGTAAAACCTCCTAAATAGATAAGACGTATTCAGAAAGCTGTAAAATGTGCCCTTTGCTTACAAGGGAAAGGTCAGGCCTGCGCTAACAAATTGGAATAGGTTAGTCATAAATGATCACATCAGCAGCTGAAATATGGTACCTTACATATGTTAAATATTGTTCCAGCAACTTTTCACAGGCGCTCTTTTGCATTATGCAAAGCATCCTAGGGTAGCAGAGCCATAATAATCAAAGACAAAAGCTTTTGCCGCACAGAGTGGGAGCCTAGGAAAGAAACTATCCCTAAGGTTTATTGTGGCTTCTCCGATAAGCTGATCCGTTCAGTTCCAGCTGAAATCAGTGGCTGGTTTCTTCTTTTAAGCAGCAAGCTTCTGTCGGTCATTGTCCATTGTTTTTTCCCCCCCCAAAAGTTTTTCAATCATTTAACTGCAAATGCACTAGAAGTGTGTCCTGACCCAGCTCCCCAAACACTGAAGTGAATTCAAAGATTCCTTTATTAGGAATGCCAGCAGCCCCAGCAAAAAGTTTTTCTCGCAGGCAAACAAGTCCAGACGGACGGAAGATGAATAGTTGCCTGCCACATCTATTCATATTTTATCCCCAGAGCTAGGAAGTGGCTCTTCCTTCCCCAGGACCGGCCCATAGATTTCCACTGCTCTCCTTTCCTCTGCCTTCTGTGTATCTGCTGGACCCAGAGTTTGATTCAGAGTTTGTCAGGTGAGGGCAACATCAGGTCAGGGTCTTGTGAAGGGTCAGGTGTGAATTAATGTAAATTCATCCTCCTCTGATCCTCTCTTATTCTAAGGAAATAAGGGAATGGATGTTGCAATAGAAAATACAGCAAGTGATGGAGAGCTCATGAGATTAGGAAGTCCTCAGGGTGGGAAAACTAATTAAAACTGGAATATATTTGACTCCTTGGGTAGTTTTATCAGTATGGGAAAATTCATACTATGGAAAAAAAAAGGGACAACAACAACAATACAACAACAACAAAACCCCAAAATGACAAACTAGCAGGAGGATTAAGTCACACAAAAGAAATCACCCAGGATTATTCTAAAACCATCAGGCGTTTATATCTTTGAAATCACATACCTAAAATTCCCACGAAATAATGGTCATCTTAAAAACGCAACCTATAAATGCGAATTAAATGCTGCATCCATTTATCTTTAGCTACTGTATCTATCTCTATCTGTCAGTCTTGCGCTGCATTAATCCGCCCATCTGCACAGTTGATGTTTGTTTATCGAATGCATTTTGTTCATCATACTATAAAATTAAGCCCTATTAAAGTGTTATTATCTCTGAGACATTGTGATGTGTATCTTTGACTTGGGTGTTTTTTATCCAATTAAAACCTGTTGAAGATTTTAACATAAGCCACTCTTGGAGGCTAGCAACTCTTCCGAAGCATGTCACAATGGTTGCATGGATGTTCTGTAAACAATCAACCCACATATAAATATATTCCAATTTATTCCCAGCTCACATCATACTGTCAGTATCCATTAGGCCAAAAGTGCAAAGTTTGCAAGACATTCTGGCATCATTCAGATAAACAAGACCCATTTGAGTCCAGTCCTTGGCAGAACTGAAACTAATCATGCTTTATAGGAAGCCTGTTTACCTGATCCGCTCTCCACAAAACATGACAAGGGGTAGAAAAAACAACTACTTCCGATTAATGAAAAGTTGACAATGCCATGGTTTTCCTGGAATTGAACTCCAATTATCTCAAGCACAGACCAGATATCCAATCGCCAGAGATTATGAAAGGAGGGTCCCAAAACACCTAGAATCATTACTTTACACATTTTATTTCCAATTCTTGGTAGCTCCAAGTAGGAGCTACTAGGAGGCCTTTCTGAAATCCTGAAAACAAATGGTGATTCTCCAAAGGTTTACTGCGGTACAGCTATCGGGAGATTTAGCTAATGTGGCTAATAATGGGGAGTTGTAGGGTGACCACATCTAGAGAACTTCAGACTGCTGGCCTTTGCTACAGACATTAAGATAGAAAACTGTATAGAATAGAATAACAGAGTTGGAAGGGACTCTGGAGGTCCTCTAGTCCAACCCCTTGCTTAGGCAGAAAACCCTACATCACTTCAAACAAACGATTATCCAACATCTTCTTAGAAACTTCCAGTGTTGGAGCATTCACAACTTCTGGAGGCAAGTTGTTCCACTGATTAATTGTCTTAACTGTCAGGAAATTTCTCCTTAGTTCTAGGTTGCTTCTCTCCTTGATTAGTTTTCACCCATTGCTTCTTGTTTTACCCTCAGATGCTTTGGACAATAGTTTGACTGCCTTTTCTTTGTGGCTGCCCCTGAGATATTGGAAGACTCCTATCATGTCTCCCCTAGTCCTTCTTTTCATCAAACTAGACATACCCAGTTCCTGCAACTGTTCTTCATATGCTTTAGCCTCCAGTCCCCTGATCATAGAAACCCATAAACCAGTTTGTTGAATGTTCTACTTCTGTGGCTACTCAACCCAGAAGAGGGATTAGAGGATAGAAAATTTCCTTTCTGCCTTTTCCCTCCGCCCATCATAGGACAACTTTTCAAGTAGCTGAAATTACCCTGCACAGAACAAAATCCTGATTTGTCAAGATTTGGTTTCTTGTAGATGTCTATTCAAGTTGGGGGGGGGAGGGATCTGTTCTGATATTAATAGTTCCAATTATAGACAAAAGAAAGATAAACTATTTTAAAAGACTGGCTCAGTCTACAATGTTTGATTCTCTCCCGTTCACCCTTTAATCATTTACTGGGGCAAAACACCTGACCACAGCAGGCATGTAATGGGCAGTAAATAAATATGAATGGGGCTTTCATAATTTATTTTTGGTCCATCTTAATTACAGCTTATCGGTATCCATCGTTAGTGGAGTAGCTTCTAGATTTAATATGACATGTTTCCCAGGCTACTGGTTGTTAACATGTCTCAAACTATGATAATCATTCTGTATCACTTGTTTTATCCTTTGGTATAATAAGAGGTCTGTCCGGCACTTGTAATGAATGAACTTGCATAGAATCACATTGCTAGGGAATTATTATTATTTGGGGGGGGGGCTTTCTTTTTATTGAGTTATAAAGTAATATAAAATACAAAATACCAAGTAAATAGGAAAGGAGTGGGGAGGGAAAGGGGAAGGAAAAGTGAGGAAAGCTAAGGGGGAAAAAGCATCGATTTCCAACTTTCGCTGTTACAGTAAAATAAGGCATTAACATCAAATCCAAAGGTGGCATTCAGCAAACTCCAACCAGTTCTGGAGAGCCGGTAACGAAAATTTTGAGTAGTGGGGAAAACCAGTAAATACCACCTCTGATTGGCCCCATTCCCATCTATTCTCTGCCTCCCAAGTCCCAGGTGATCGGGAGGGAATGGGGATTTTGCAGTGTCCTTTTCCTGCCACACCCACCAAGCCACACCATGCCCACCAAGCCATGCCCACAGAACAGGCAGTACAAATTTTTGAATCCCACCACTGGTTAAATCACAATGTTTTTCTTTTTCCTAATACTAGAAACAAGCCATTTTCTATTAAGATGTATCAGTGTAATCCAGGGGTCTGCAACCTTGGCAACTTTAAAACGAAGCCCACAAGTCTTAAAATTGCCAAGGTTGGAGACCCCTGGTCTAATCGGTAATTCCCAAAGTCAAGGTTTTGTTCTTCTCCACATCAAGCGCAAAGTTCAGAAGGGGTACCACTAGGCAATTTTTAACCTGTTAATTTTCATAGACTTTCCCCAGGCATTTTACTTACATTTGCCCACCTACCAAAAATTTAACCAGGCTCTATTTTTAACAGAGTAGAAATTCACGTCGAGATTTGCACACCTAAACTATTTGAGGTTAAGTGGTTAAGCCCACTTTCTCCCTGGCTCTCTGCAGTTGCCCTGCCATTTCAATATTTCCATTTTAATGCAAGTGAAATATAAATCACTCCTCTATCAAAACGGTGGGCTGTCATTCCGATGACAGAGTGATTGGTAGCTAAAATATACTCAAACTTTCCCTGCTCTTACATGAGTGCACTTTTTTAAAATTATCATTATGGGCCATAGAAAGGAATTGCTGAGTTCTCATGTAGGTTTCATGGCCTTTATGGCGAGAGATACAGTAATCCTCCTCACCTAATTTGAATTTCTTGTCTTAATCATTGCACATTCTGAATATTTCAGCAATTGTTGGAGGGACAGAGCTTCTCTTGGTGGAGACTAAAGGAATGGTGTTTGACCCTCTATTTTTTTATATGTTAGAACAAGAATGTGGGGGAAAAAAGGTAGACCCAAATCTATGGATGTCTTCAATGACTTTTACTGTAGGTGTGGTCTGCTTTGTGGGAGTGGATTGCTGGCCATGTGACTGGGTGGGAGTGGCTTGCCGGCCACGTGACTGGGTGGGAGTGGCCTGGCAGTCATGTGACTGGCTGGGCATGGTCAACTTGTAAAATGTGGTGAAACTCACTTAACAACGCTCTTGCTTAGCAACCAAAATGTTGGTTCAGGAACTCTGGCATTTGAAGCACGCAAGTCTTAAAGCTGTCAAGTTACAAGACCCTTGCACCCCTAACCCTTTAGAAAGAAAAACCCTAAGGGTGTTCAAACTTGACAGCTTTAAGACTTGTGGACTTCAACTCCCAGAATTCCTCCTCCAGTCATGTTGGCTGAGAAACTCTGGCATTGAAGTGTGCAAGTCTTAAAGCTGTCAAGGTACAAGTCCCTTGCACCCCTAACCCTTTAAGGAAAAAAACCTAGGGGTGTTCAGTATGGGCGTATTGGAGCCTGCCCAGAGCATGGGATACTGTTCCGGCACAGTGTTCCAGAGGGCCCAACCACCCATCTGAGCTCCTTACCAGTCTTTTAAGTCTTCTGCATTTCCGTGCATGCACACGGCGCATAAAGCATCTGCGCAACACTCCATTGAGCAGCTGGAGCATCGTGGAGGCTCGTGGAGGTGCTAAGACACATGCGCACACTGTGCGCATGTGCAGGTGCGCTGCACACATCCATGTGGATGCCACAGGGCCCGTTCCAACCATACCAGTTGGAACGGGATCCAGAACCCACCACTGCACACATGCCACAGATTTGCCAACATGGCAATAGAGTGTTGTTGGCCCTTCTGCAATTATTACAATTGCCAAACAATTTTACACATTGTCAATCAGCAGGAAATCCCAGTAGGTTCCATTTACGCATAAATCTTTTACTCGTGTCTGGAATCTGATGAAAGACATCATATTATCAATTCTGGGATAGCTGGATTAGATCCCAAACATATCCAAAGAATTTTGGTTCAGAAAATGAGACGGATCTGTTTTGCCTTGCTGGATATTGGAATTTTAATTGTGGGAAACCCTAGGGGGAAACATTGAGAAGATTTGTTGAGATGGAAGTGGCATTCACATAACAAGATAATGATGATGATGATGACTTTACTCTTCTCAAACCAATGTTTTTGTTTCTGCTGCCCATTCCAGAATTCTAAAGTTTCAAAACACAGCCTATTTCTCAGCTCTAATAACACCCAATGGAATAATGAACTCTGCCACTGTAAAAATTACATTAGCAAACATTTAGAATCTGGACACTTTTGAGCATGAAGAGGGCTCTCTGAACTTATCAGATGACTTCCAACTTGAAAAACAAATGGGATATCAAAAGGGAAATTTTATATACAAAATGGAATGGCTTGGGGGGTGGTGTCAGAAATGCATTTAAATATCCCCAGTGGACCTAGAACCGAATAACAGGGCTGGAAGAGACCTCGGAGGTCTTCTATTCCAACCTCCTGCTCAAGCAGGATGGCCCATTCTAGGCCATCACTTCTGTCCAATCTCTTCTTAAAAGCCTCCAGTGTTGGAGCATTTACAACTTCTGGAGGCAAGTTGTTCCACTGGTTAATTGTTCTATCAAGAAATTTCTCCTTAGTTCTAGGTTTGTTTGATGCTTGATTAGTTTCCATCCATTGCTTCTTGTTTTGTCTTCTGGTGTTTTGGAGAGTAGGTTGGCCCCCTCTTCTTTACGGCAGCCCTTCGAACACTGGAAGATTCCTATTAAGTCACCTGTAGTCCTTCTGCTCATTAGGTTAGACATATTCAAGTCCTGCAACTGTCTGTTGCAATTGAAAGCAGCATCACATCTAAATCAAGCTTTGGTGGTATTACATGGGTGAAGGTAGGTTGACCCTCCTTATTCTCTACTAATGTGGACTAAAAGTTTAGAATTAAACACCCCTTGTTTCTATTGGTCCAGAATGGCCCTTCATTCACTGAAACAGTGCTGGTTTTTTTCTTCTGAAGGAAGGTCCTGTGTTCCAACCAGTGGGAGCGCGAAATACTTTAAGGCAATCTTTCCATCAGTTTGATGCTTCTGCCTTGACAAACCACGCTTAATCTTTCCCAAAATGAATTTGCTGTGAACAAAATAATTTGCAGGCAGACGAGATTGAAATGTCATAAACAAAAATATTGCTGTCCTTTTTTTTTAAAGTTGTTTCAGTACGGTATGTGATCAGCTTAATTATCTTAGGATTTACTGTGCTTGAGTCCCGGCTACCAAAATCTGTTTAAACAGGGGAAGCATCACTGATCAACTTAAACCAGACATCCATCTTCTGCAAAATTGATGGGCCCTGCATCTTGCTAGCAGATGATGCTGCCCGATCACTACAGCTATTTACGCTTAATGTACAATGCCAAACAGAAATGAGAACAACACAATTCTACTCCCTCATTCCTTGATGGCAATATCGTGTTTCTAGGAGCTGACAGAAGAGCCACACACATTTAGAGGGATGGGGAATTAGAAGACATTTAGGAAAAACGGCAAGATGTATCATCAATATCAGAGGGAGACATTGTGAAGTCCTCCAGAACCATTACTGCCCAAAAGCAGAAACTTCTCTGCCAGCTTTGGAAAAGTAAGTTCAAAACCTATTCCCCTTTCCCAGTGAACAGAGAAGAGCCAATAGGACCTTTAGTGGGATAAAGACCGTGAGATAAAGTTGGAGGAAGAGTCAAGAAAAAACACTACATACATAGATAGACAATATGATATTTGAAAAGTACTAATGGTATGATTAGAATAGATGGTGGCTCAGTGGCTAAGATGCTGAGCTTGTCGATCAGAAAGGTTGAGAGTTCGGCAGTTTGAATCCCTAACTGAGTGAGCTCCCGTTACTTGTCCCAGATCCTGCCAACCTAGCAGTTTGAAAGCACATAAAAATGCAAGTAGAAAAATAGGAACCACTTTGGTGGGAAGGTAACAGTGTTTCATGTGCCTTTGGCATTTAGTCCTGCTGGCCACATGACCATGGAGATGACAGTGTTGGCTCTTCAGCTTTGAAACAGAGATGAGCACCGCCCCCTAGAGTCGGGAATGACTAGCACAAATATGCGAGGGGAACCTTTCTCTTTCCCTTAATGGTGTGATGAGAACCAGATTGGTGTAGTGGTTACGGCTTCAGGGTAAAAATTGGGAGATTGTGTGTTTCAGTCTCATTTTAGGGACAGAGCCAGCTGGGTGATTTTGAGCCAGTCACTTTATCAAGGAAGGAGGCATTGGCAAGCCACTTCTGAGAAACCTTGACAAGAAAACTTGAAGGGACTTGTGTAGGCGGTTTCCAAGAATCAGATACAACTGAATGGAGGAAAACAGTGGGCTGACACAATCCTTTGGAAAAATAAGCTTCAACTTGTGGGTGAAGGGATGTGATCACTGTGATGCATAGAGGAACAGAGCCAAGGTGGCGCAGTGGTTAAATGCAGCACTGCAGGCTACTGCTAGATCAGCAGGTCAGCGGTTCAAATCTCACCGGCTCAGGGTTGACTCAGCCTTCCATCCTTCCGAGGTGGGTAAAATGAGGACCCAGATTGTTGGGGGCAATATGCTGACTCTCTGTAAACCGCTTAGAGAGGCCTGAAAGGCCTATGAAGCGGTATATAAGTCTACTGCTATTGCTATAAACAGAAATAAGAATTTGCTCTCACTCCTACGCCATTCCCCACAATTTGTAAATTGAATTTATAAATTCTAGGCTGCATAAACAGTGGGATAGAATCAGGATCACATGAAGTGGTAATACCACTTTATAAGGCCTTGGTAAGATGACTTGAAATCCTGCATCCAGCCTTGGTCACCACAATGTCAAAAAGAAGTTGAGACTCTAGAAAGAGTGCAGAGAAGAGCAACAAAGATGATTAGGGGACCAGAGGCTAAAACGTATGAAGAATGGTTGCAGGAACTGGACATGGTAGTTTAATGAAAAGAAGGACCAGGGGAGACATGATAGCAGAGTTCCAATATCTCAGTGGTTGCCATAAAGAAGAGGGAGTCAAGTCATTCTCCAAAGCACCTGAAGGCAGGACAAGAAGCAATGGGTGGAAACTAATCAAGGAGAGAAGCAATTTAGAACTAAAGAGAAATTCCCTGACAGTTAGAACAATTAATCAGTGGAACAACTTGTCTCCAGAAGTTGTGAATGCTCCAACACTGGAAGTTTTTAAGAAGATGTTGTATAACCATTTGTCTGAAGTGGTGTAGGGTTTCCTGCCTAAGCAGGGGGTTGGACTAAAAGACCTCCAAGGTCCCTTCCAACTCTGTTATTCTATTCTATTCTAACTGAATAAATAAAGAAATAAAATTGCATTCTGCAGAAGGATACAGCACATTGCAGAGAGGTTCTAGGTACGTCAGGATGATGCCTCATAACACGTTTATGAGTTACGAGTGTTGAACTTACTTGGTTTAATTCTTTCTCAGTTGGTATATTGTAGAGGTTGTAACCTAATCTCTTTGATTCACTCATGGTTCAAATAGCCTGCAAACTCAGAAAATTGAGTTCATCTATCTTAGTTCCTTCACCTTGAGTGTGAGGATTGTTCTGAGACCAACCTAGAACTAAGGAGAAATTTCCTGAGTGTGAGAACAAATAATCAGTGGAATGGCTTGCCCATAGATATTGCGAATGCTCCAACACTGGACATTTTAAAGAAGAGATTGGACAACCATTTATCTGAAATGTTTTAGGGTTTCCTGCTTGAGCAGGAAAGTAGAACATCAGCCCCCAAATCTTTTGGGCACCAGGGACCTGTTCCATGGGGAAAGCTTTTTCTGTGGACCAGATGGGGCTCAGTTTCACATGCTGCTGGCATCCCACATCTGGGGCTTCACTTGTTTACATGGCCCGGTTTCTGGCAAGGTGCAGCCTGATGAGGCCCAGTGGAGTCCACAAACTGGGGATTGAGGACTCTTGGGCTAGAAGATTTCCAAGGTCCCTTCCAACTCTTTTATTCTGTTATAGACGAGATATCCAAATTCTGCAGCCACAAACCTCATTTAAGAACACTGTAAAATCATGAAATTAAGATGTTGCCTTCTCCAGGGAAAATCTCAAAATGGTTTCAAGAATGTGTTTCTTCTTAAAAACAGCGTTTCCCAAAATAACATCCTTGGAAGGCAACGAGCCAGACATTCTTCCTTTCTCTCCCTTGGGGGCCTATTCAATTAACGATTTCTGAGCTACACAGGAGTCCTTGGCTGTAGCGATGCAGCAGCTGGACCATCTCAGTAGCCAAAGAAATAAGTCTGGTTCTTGCAGGAGGTCACCCAAACATTCGTCTCCAAGGGGGATGGAGAAAATACGGCATCATGGTGGGCTGCAAAAGTAGATGCAATTTGTGGGGAAGAAATATAGACCGGACAACCAAGAATATCACTTAACAAGAATAACATGAACACTGCAAGAGACTTTTAAGATGCTGCTAGTGCTATTTCCACAGTGGCTATGGAGATTCTCCAAAGTCATCCAGATCATGGTGCCTTTTTTCAAGAGGCACCATTTTTTGTTTTTTCTTTGAAGATGTTTCATTTCTCATCCAAGAAGCTTCTACAGCTCCTGAGTTTTTCAGAGTTGAAGAACTTCCTTGGATGAGAAGCCAAACATCTTCAAAGAAAAAACAAGAAAATCCAGTTGCCTCTTTTAAAAAAAGCACCTTTGGGATAATTCCATAGTGATTTTTCTAGAGAAGGAAGTGCTACTT
Organism: Thamnophis sirtalis; assembly: GCF_051295495.1. Taxonomy (NCBI): domain Eukaryota; kingdom Metazoa; phylum Chordata; class Lepidosauria; order Squamata; family Natricidae; genus Thamnophis; species Thamnophis sirtalis. The sequence goes on along the minus strand of NW_028261393.1, from coordinate 49,805,645 downwards.
TTACATCATGGTAAAACCAGCAATTACTACATTTTTTTTTCCTCCTTAAAAAATGGCAATGTTTCCTTGTTGGGGCCTTTGCCTGATTTAAGGAGGTTAAGCAACATGATGCATGATTCGAGGCAAAATATAATAGGATAAATATAAATAATGGGAATGACCTGATGGCTCTAGCAAAAACTCGCCACAATTTCACCTCCAAAATGAATTTGATAGTTTTTATCTCCCAAGTTGGTTAACTGAAGCTGCAGCATAAAACTCATAGGATTCCTTAGAATACTGTTCTGCTATTCATTGTCCATTTTCAACAATTTTCACAGACACGCACAGATAATCTGATGTGCTAATAGTCACTAGGCAGCCCATAGTGATAGTAGATGATTAATGAATTCCAAAAGTAACAACCGCAACTCATCTACATAAAGAGCATGCCAGATTGTGGAAGGCTGAATGATGCTTTGCTTGGAGTATTATTTTTTTTAAAAAAAATGTTAAGGCTATATTTAGGAATATTGGAAGATATACAAAGTGCAATTATTCCATTTTGGAAGATGTGAATCCAAAGTAATTCAGATTTATCTCAGTTCAGCTCCAAATATACAAGACGTTGGCAGCTAATAGTTCCTGAACAGATATCAGAATTGCTAAAGAATTGCAAATTATTACAGTTTTATCTTGCTTCCCTGTTCTGCATGGTGTTTGTTTAAGGAGAGTTTTGTGCCCAGCTGCATATATATATTGTTAGAGTTTGTTGCAAAAATCAAATCCAGAAAGCACACACAGATAACTGATTCAGCAGGATTAATTAACTTCTTTATATACATAATGACACATGAATGAATGTACAATACCAACAGCAGATTCTTCCAACATGGTAGATTGGTTTCCAGTTTCAATTCAGGGAGCAGACGAGATTAGTTCTCTTGCACAGACTCAGATCTAGATAGGTAAGCCACGCCCTGTTTTGGAGCCATTTGGCATGGCTCTCAGTCACCAAATAGTTCCCTTTGGCTGACGGAGTTGCCATGCCTATACATTGGCTGACCTTGTTACCATGTCCTATTGCAGCCAGTCACCAATGGCTGACCTGTTGCTATGCCCTATTCCCGTTCATGAATATTCTGACATATTTCCCAAGTATAAAGGTCCCCAACCCCCAGTCTGTGGACTGGCACTGGGCCACAGCATGCCAGAAATCGGGCTGCACGAACAAGTGAAGCTCCATCCACAGGATGCAGGCAGCACATGAAAGTCTGCGGAAAAACCTCCTTCCACCAATCCCTAGTCCCCAAAATGTTGGGGGCCACTGTCCTAGTGTTCTATTGTCAACCCTGAAGCTGACCTGAGTGAGGCCATTTTCTGGCCTTTAGTGTTGCCACACTGGAGCTGAGGGATGGGGAGGGGGGAATAGAGTAGATGGGGTGTGTAACCAAAATAAAAGGTTTTCTCCTGGGAACCAAGGACGTTCCCACAGGTGGTCAGAGAGAGGAGGAGTAAAGTTACCAGGCAATTAGATGACACAACAATTGAACCATGGAACTGATTGTTTGGGGAAGGGGAAAAACTTTTACTTTTAATTAGGTGAAAACTGTGGGAATATTCAGAGTCGGTTTTCACCACCCTGTGCCAATATGATATATCCAATAAACCAGTTTTTTGAGGAGTCTACTTGTCTTGGAGTTACATTTATTAATGGGCACATTACCTGGAACCCTGACATTAGTTTAGGAGTGCCATTTCAAGGTGTCCCACTTTTATGATTGGCTGGGGAGAGCAATCTGCATTTTCCTGTGGTGTCCTTACAATGTTGGAACTTATTAATAAGAGGAATTAAATGCACAAGCATTTAGGCTAGGTGCATCAAGAAATAAGTCTTTCTGGTCCACCCACTGTGTTTCCAAGTAATGTTCCTTTCTGCAAAATTGCATCCTTTTACCTTTATTTTTAACTACGCAGAACAGATGCTGCTCTCCTGGTTTTCCCATCCTTGCTAGTTTACCATGAGACATTTGTTATGGGACATGCTGAGCACTCAGTCAACTAGAAAGAATTGACGGAAAAATGAATACATCATGAATAAACATTTTTCTTCTTCTAATGCTCACATTTTGTGATCGTCTTCCATGGCTTTGGGGCGATTAATCCCAAAGCTTTATTGTAATGAAACTATGGAAATCTTTCCCTAAAGCTTCTGTTCCCACCATGACATTTCTCTTATGATCCTGAGCTACTTCTCCATTTATCTGGGGTTCTGAGTTATCTTCAGCTATTTTAAAGAATGGAGTCTCTGCGGATTTTATTTACCTAGTCATTGCCCACTATAAGGGAAGTTATAGAATAGAATGAGATGGAAGGGACCTTAGAGGTCTTCTAGTCCAGCCCCCTGCTCAAGCAGGAGAGCCTGTATTATATGGGGGTAATGTTCTTCTCTCTTTCAAGGCTTTGAGCTAGCACTGTCTGAATAAATTTCCACGGTCATGTGGCTAGCATGACATCATAAAACAGTATTTCCCACCAAAGTGGTACCTATTTATCTACTTGCATTTGCATGCTTTTGAAATGCTGGGTTGGCAGGAGCTGAGCGAGGATGGGAGCTCACCCTGTTGCATGGCACTTGTGTCTCCAACCAGGGCTGCCAGCTTTCCAACCAACAAGGCCAGCATCTTAACCACTGAACCACTACTCCACTCTTTTAAAGATAGATGGATCCTAATTCAGTAGGATCTTCAATAAAGAGGCTAAAAAAAGTTCAACCTTAAGACTGTGAGAAGATGACTTACTTTTTCATGCAATGGAGTTCTGAATACAAGGCAGCAAATGCAAGAGAAATTGTTGGGATAACAGGTGTTGAGAGCACACAGTTATGATACTCAGATAATATCTTATTTTACTACAGTCTTGAATATTGGCCAAATTTTTGTGAAAAGAAGCAAATGCATTTCACTGTAACAATTAAATCAAAGAGAGGAGGGCAATTTTAAATGCTTAACTGTATTTGCTCATCTGAAAACCTTCCTCAAGAATCTTGATGCAGTGATACTGCTATAATTGCATTTTCATGATGCTGCCAAGAAAACTCAGAATTCGTGTGTCTCTCTCTGTGTGTGTGTTTGTGTCTGTGTGTATGTATATATCAGTGGTGGGATTCAGCCAGTTCGCACCACTTCGGGAGAACCGGTTGTTAACTTTCCTTTGGGAGAAGGGTGGCATATAAATCCAAAATCCAATCCAACTTTCTGAGCAGTTTGGTGAACTGGTTGTTGGAAGAAATCATTAGGGAAGAGAACTGGTTGTTAAATTATTTGAACTGGTATGTATGTATGTATGTATGTATGCATGCATGCATGCATGTATGTATGTGTATGTATGTATGTGTGTGTGTATATATATGTATATATGTATATGTGCGTGTGTACACACATGTGTTTGTGTGTGTGTGTATGTGTATCAAAACCAGAGAAGAATTGTAATAATTAACTCATATATGTATGTATATATGTATATATGTATATATGTATATATGTATATATGTATATATGTATATATGTATATATGTATATATGTATATATGTATATATGTATATATGTATATATGTATATATGTATATATGTATATATGTATATATGTATATATGTATATATGTATATATGTATATATGTATATGTGCGTGTGTACACACATGTGTTTGTGTGTGTGTGTATGTGTATCAAAACCAGAGAAGAATTGTAATAATTAACTCATTATTTAAAATCTCAATAATTTTTCCTCTAATCTACCTTCTTCATCCCCCAAAGTATCTGGGGACCATGGTGAAGACCTTGTGTTTCTTATACAGGCCAAGTTTGTTACAGATTAGAAGTCCTGTGTCCTCACAATAAACAATAATGCAATAAACTGCATGTGCAAAACTTTAACTGAATTCACGTTCTTCACATCAGGGTGCATCTAAACCTGCCAGACCTATTCGTTTTACACACTTAATCAGCAGAATCTCTCTGATGTTTGTTATGATGATACCTCTAACACCATCAAACAGCCATGTCTGCCTATCCCAGGTCCTTGGGAAGGACCTAATATTAGGGTCAGAGGGCAATCATCGGGGCTTTTTTTTGGGATGGTGGTCATTTAATGACCCCATAATTCCTTGCGGGGCGGAGTCTGAGCAACGGAATGGAGCTGAGTGTTTACTGGCCAGATGCTCTTCCTGTTGCCAATGCAGAGTTTCGTTCAGCAGATAGATTTTCATTGTGCCCAGAGAGAGAAATATTTGCCTCTACTTAGGATCGAACCCACAGCCTCCTGATTGAGAGGCAAGAGCTCCACCCCTAGGCCACTGCACCACAGAGGGCAATCACCATTTTGTCTATAAAAATCAAAACACCGATTCTTTGGAACCTTAAAGGAAAGTAGATTTGCGTGAAAAAAAATGTGCTAGTGTTGCAACTCTTGTTGCTCACCCTGATGGATTAATAATTAAAAAGGACACCGGGTATAATCTACATTGATTTAGGACTATGTCTCTCAGAGGAATGCAGCTAGAAGCTCCATAAATGTGATGCAGACACATTTTGGGGGCCAACACGTAGATTGGGAGTCTTAAGAACTTATCACGGGATTAGTTACCAAATTTCCAGCCTGGGAAGGAAGCTGGCTTGCTCACGGAATGATGGAAGGAGCAGCTCGCCAAATACCTATTTACCCGAACACCAAGTAAGGATGTCGCTCCCAGCAATCTCCTGCAGCTCCTCCGTTTACTTTCCTGGATGTCGGAGGTAGAGGAAGAGAGAGAAGGGAGGGAAGAGATTGGCTCCATTCCAGAGAAAGCACTGAGCTGCAGACAAGTGCTCATTTTTATCTTCTAAGCATGACCAGGGGGGGTTTATGTGGCGCACAGAGGCATTCTTGTAAACAATGCTAGAGGCTGGCATTTTGCTTTGCACCACACTTGCTTCCTATCCATCTTAAAAGAACGTTTTAAAAGATCAATAGGGGAGAGGACTGGGCAGTAGTGGATACAACTGTGAGCATGTTGATGTTGATAGGTCTCAAGGTGCTTACCATTGCTATAGGGGATCTTGCAAAAAAATAAAAACCACGTAATCCCATGTTCTGGCCCATGACCATAAGGTAGTCAAAGTGGGTTATGATGAATAGGTTTAGGTTAGGGTTAGGTTTATTGGATTGCATCAGCTTCAAAACCTTCTCCTGGATAATGTATAACGTTAAGAACATATTACAATGATATCTTATTGTTGATAAATAATTTTAATAAGGGAATAATTGAAAATTGGTATGTGTGTATGTATGTATGTAGTATAGATCTATTTCAAGCTATTTAGCTCTCATCAGCTAGCCATACCCTTACTGGGATTTGAAACTGGGCTATATTGCATACTTAGGCAGAGATCTTAGCCATTAGGCCACAGGCTCTTATCCGTTATCAGCGAAGCCAGGGTGAAAGGTATCTAGTCTCCCTTTATTTATTTATCAGCACAAATAAAAAACACAAATATAACAAAGGCAACAGTAAAAATATTGGGTTTCTGTCGTGATGGACTCTTGTGACGAGCCGATTGACAGAGAATGGAAGCAGTTAGCTTCCTCCCATGATTGGGGCTTACCAGGGGTTGTAAAAATCTTATATATATATATATATATATATATATATATATATATATATATATATATATATATATATATATATATATATATATATATATATATATATATATATATATATATATATATATATATATATATATATATATATATATATATATATATATATATATATATATATATATATATATATATATCTCGACTATTTAGAATATTTTGTTGAAAAATGAAGGAATAAGATTGCTGTTTGAATGTATGACATACAAGGATAATAATGAACACAAGCACACCTGATACTTGATTAGTGGAACTATGCACAATTGAAAATAGTGATATACAAATATAAATGGTTGGTAAAACAAAACAAAAAAAATTTCTATCACATGGGGATTATATAAAGGTATGCTGTTATCAAATAGACAATCAAGAATGTAAGGGAATTATGATTTATTGGAAAAAAATAATACTAATTGTAATTGAACATATACTGTACAATGAAAGTGAGGTATTTAGTTATACTAGATGAAAAATCTGTGATGGTAAATGTTATTCGAGAATATGGATGTTAAAACACCTGTAACCAAACGACATGCTCTATGTGATGATGCTTTTTTGTTTTGCTTTTTTTATTGTTGTGTGTATGTGCTGTCTATGTAATAAAAATAAAAATTTATATTAAAAAAAAACCTTCTCCTGGGACCCAAAGAGCCACAAGTTTATTTCAGAACAGCCAAAGAAAGAGAGAGAGATGAAGAATGCATTCCTAAGTTTGCTTGATGGTGCCAAGAAACAATGATTGGAAACTAATCAAAGAGAGAAGCAACTTGGAATTAAGGAGAAGCTTCCTAACAGTGAGAGCAATTAACCAGTGGAACAGAAGTTGCTTCCATAAATCATGGGCGCTTCATCACTGGAGATTTTTAAGAAGACACTACAGCAGGGGTGTCAAACTCAAGACCTGGGGGCTGGATCTGGCCTGTGGGTTTTTGTATCTGGCCCACAGGGCTGCCCTGCAAACAGCGAAGGACCAGCCCGCAGTGCCTCTGCCAAATAAATTGGAGCTTCGGAGGCCTGCAAGCAGCCATCCTGTGCTCCATTTCACTGGCAGAAGGTTGCAAGAGGCCATCATAGCTGAAACAGAGCATGCGAAAGCCGTGGACGGCATTCCCAAGCTCCATTTTCACTGGCAGAGAGGTGCAGGAGGCCGTTGCAGCTGAAAATGGAGGTCACGAGTCCGTTTTCCCCGGCAGAGCATTCGGGCCACCCCAGGCACCCCCAACACAAGTGACGTCAAGCTGGCCATGCCCATCCCCATCCTCACAAGGTCAAACACAACCCTGATGCAGCCCTCAATGAAATTGAGTTTGACACCCCTGGACTAGACAGACACTTATCTGAAATGGTATAGGTTCTCCTACTTGAGCAGGGGGCTGGACTAGAAGACCTCCGAGGCCCCTTCCAGCACATTCGATTCCATTCCTATAAGGACTTTCAGGGTGGTTTTATATGAGAGCTAACCATTCCCACCACTTGCAGTTAACCAAGTGGAATGTTCAATATGGGGTCTTTATACCCTACTATCATCGTAAAGACTTTGAGCAGGCAAAGGTAAAATCTATAGTACCACAAAACAAGGAAGTGCCAAGAATACAATGACAATGGTTGTCACTTGGTTGCAAGTCAGTTTAGGGGTATTTCTATGTCTAGGAAGAGAGTTTCAAAGACTAGGAAAGAATAGATATGACTCTGAGATGGAGACATTTTCCAGAAGCACAATTCTCATTTTGTAGGCATAGCTTAGTGGGGTTTTATATGCTGTACACAGGGTCACATTTTCCTATAAATAATGTAACCCAAACATATATTTGAATAAAGAGGGTGCCTCTTTCATAAAACATGCAAAAGGTCATTTCCAGAATAGAAACATCTGAAGAAATTGTCAGAAAGGCTTTGCACATTTTTATAATTATTCCACTCCACAGAGCTTATAATGGAATCTGAAATACGTCTTCCTATAGAAATATTATTTGTCTATCAACCACACACCAAAAGAAAAAGAAAAAAAAACCAGAAAAGCAGCCTTCAATTCCATTTTGTTAAATAATAATGTTCTTCAGCATAATGGTTAAACTGATAAAAAGACTAATACAAACTACAAAAAATAAGAGCATTAAAAAAGAAAAAAAATATGGCTGAATATAAATCAGTAGTTCCAAAAACTGACCATCGCTGAAGTCCTCCTCCACCTCTTTCTCTTCCTCTTTCCCCCTTCCCCCTCCCCCTTCCCCTTCCTATCCTCCTCCTCCTCCTCCTCCTCCTCCTCCTCCTCCTCCTCCTCCTCCTCCTCCTCCTCCTCCTCCCTCTTTGTTTTATTTAGTTTCCTAGTATGATTTGATTGCTATTTAGTAACCTAGGATTATCACTAAGTGTTGTATCTCATGATTCTTGTTGAATGTATTTTTATGTACACTGAGAGCTTATGCACCGAAGAAAAATTCTTTGTATGTCCAAATGCACTTGGCTAATAAAGATGTCTCCTTCTCCTTCTTCCTTCTCCTTCCTTTTTTTCTTCCTTCTTCCTTCTTCCATCATCATCATCATCATCATCATCATCATCATCATCATCATATTATTATTATTATTATTAGTAGTAGTAGTAGTAGTAGTAGTAGTAGTAGTAGTAGTAGTAGTAGTAGTAGTAGTATCATTTTTATTTAGTTGGACACATTTATGCCTTTAGCCTTAAAAAATCAGCTAAGTGGTAAGAATATTGGAAGACACCAAGCTGGAACTACAGATAGGTAGAGAAACATGCCTTGATGTCTTCAGTTAATACTTTTGGGGGCAGATAATTGTATTTGGCTCAATTTCCCATCTCTCCTTCCTTCTCCCTGATCTTTTTGGAAATACTCATTGGAAGAGCTGAAGCTAAACAGATAAAGAGAAGGGGCACACTTTGCCTCTTTGCGATGCAATGGAAACATCCATTCAAAAGATGGGGTAATTACTTGCAACTTCATGGACAAATGAATATTTCTGTTATTATCTCTGATCACGCATGATACAGCAGCTTCATAGTTAAGATGTCCATCAGGGTATGCTGGGCTGGTTTGATGGTAACAGTTACATTTATTGGTTTGACCATAAAAGTGTACAGGGTGGCCGAAGGGTGAAGCGGAAGGCTATTAAATTCCATGGCGGTTACACAGGCCAATGAGTAATGGAGAATTAATGAAACCATAAAACGCAGGAGTCCCCTGTCGTTACAATATGTCTTAGGCTTTGCAGTCAACCCATTGGGTAATTACAAAGATGGAGAAATACTTACATGCAGATCCAGAGCACAAGTTACCCACAGTGAAAAAACATAGCAAAATGCAATACAGCGAAATACTTTACCGCTTTGGAAAAGATTGGCTGCTGTGAATCTCTTTTATTATTCTAATATCACAGCTCTAACCATCAGTTAGAACAGTATAACTGCTTCAAAAACCAAAAAGCTAGGAAGCAAAAACCTTTTGATGCTCTGATATTTGGGATTACAACACAGTAAGCAGGGGCCATTCACCCTGATTTAATAGCAATGACACTTACTTATAAACCGCTTTCAGAGTGCTTTTACAGCCCTCTCTAAGTGGTTTACAGAGTCAGCCTCTTGCCCCCAACAATCTGGGTCCTCATTTTACCCACCTCGGAAAGATGGAAGGGTGAGTCAACCTTGAGCCAGTGGGACTTGAACTGCCAAACTGCTGGCAATCAGCAGTCAGCAGAAGTAGCCTGCAGTACTACACTCCAACCACTGTGCCACCGGGCTCTATTTAAGCTATGGAAGATACCATTATACTAAGATATATTATAACATTTCTGTAAAGAATTATAGAATCATTGTAGGGATTATTATTATCAAAATTTATATGTCGCCCAATCCTGAAGGACTCCAGAAGGGGAGTGGTGTGGTGGCGTAGAGTTGAAGCTGTTGCCTCACAATCAGAAGGCTGTGAGTTCGATCCTAGGTAGAGACAGATATATCTCTCACTGAGACTATATCTGCTTAACAAAACTCCACACTGGTGACAGAAAGGGCATCTGGCCATTCAAAACTTTGCTTGCTCCATTTGGTTGCCCACACTCCACCCTGAAAAGGGATTAGGGGGCCAATAAATGATGATGATTGTAGGGATGGAAGGGATCTTGGAGTTCTTCTAGTTCAACCCCCTACCCAAGGAAGAGTCCTTAACCATCCCAGACAAATGGTTGTCCAATTTTTCTGAAAACCTCCAACAATGGAGGATTTACAACTCTGGAAGGGAAGCGGTTCTATTGATGAACTGTTCTCACTAACAGAAAATTCCTCTTTATTTCCAAGTTGGATCTCTCTCTGACAAGTTTCTTGTCCTGATAGAATTTCAAATGCCTCATGCGTCAGGCTCCATCTCTGATGCCTTCTCTGTCCGCTATCAACCCTTAGTTAAATAACAGCAATACGATCTCCTAAAAATTTCCATAAATCAACCAACGTGGATGCTGGTGTGATCACAGCAACAGAAGTAATGATTCTCATTTGATGGGAATCAACCTATGGCACAAATTCCAAAGCAAAGACATATCAAAATATTGTTCTCATGATTTTCTTTTTCTAGGAGTTCATGTCACTTTTTTTTTCCAGGCTGAAAATGTGTTCCTTCCAGAGTGTCACTTGTAGAAATTCAAAGTTCCCTTCCTGCTAGCTATACTAATAGAAGAGACTTCCTGTTGATATGTCCCACATTCAGACAGAAAACAAAACTGGTGGAAATCACCCACCATTTGGGTGTTTAAAAAAGCAGACTGAGATAAAAGGAAAGAGAACAAACTTACAAATCAAAAGATAGATTCCTAAGCACTGTCAGTCCCTATTTCCTCCTTTGTCCCCTTATGTATTCATTTAATCTTATATATTTTAGGGCAGGACAGGGGGAGACTTAAATCGTATAGAGAGACTAATGTGACATTCAGTCAGTGTAGTTGGTCTCCAGGAATTAAATGTTTTGCTTTTCTTCTTCTTAAGGTTTTTCCCCATAAGACAGATCACTGAAGCTCAAACGCGGTAAGATGAAAGAATTTGTCTGCGTGTGTGTGTTTGAAATATAAGTGACACGTTTAAAAATTTAATTCCTCCAGGGAACAATGTGACTAGATAAGGAAAGGTAAATTGGTACCATCATGATGTTACTGCCACAAGAAAGCACCTGTCTCTGCTAAATCAATAACAACCTACTTTCTTTCAAAGGGTTTGGAAATTCTGCACAACATCCCAATAACAATAATGAGGATTCCAATAAACAGAGACATTCATACTTAAGTGTGACAATTTATATACTCCAAAATCAGCACAATACAAATGGCCTTGCTCCTCACCCACCCCCAAAAATCAAAGAGACTAACCAAACTATTTCTGAGATCTAATTTACAGATTTTTCATCGACATGGATAGTCTAATGTCTAATGTCTAATAGCTGAATTCATGCAACATGCTAAGACAAAATATGGTTTATTAATGGTACATTGTTGGAGTCCAGATTCAATCACTGTATAAATAGCCTGTAATTAGCAATTGATTGGTACAACCTCACATTTATATCTAAGACATTCTTGGTTTTACTTAGAATATTGTGCTTGAACTCCATAAATCGTTACCCACAGAAATAGTACTGATGGCGTTAACTAGTTGGGTAATGAAATGTCTTCAAGAAAACAACAAAGCATCAGGGACCCCGCAGTTCAACCCTGAGTTACAAATATTCTGCCTGGACAAGTCTCTTCAATTTTTTTGGCAAGGTATGTCAGAAATGGTTTGCCATTGCTTCCTTCCTAGGGCTGAGTAAAAGTGACTGGCCCAATGAAAGCCAACTGGTTTTGTGTCCTCGGTGGAACTACAACTCAGTCTCCCAGTTGTAGCCTGATGCTTTAAGCCCTATACCAAATTGAAGTAAAGGTAAAGGTTCCCCCGCACATGCGTGCTAGTCATTCCCAACTCTAGGGGGCGGTGCTCATCTACGTTTCAAAGCCAAAGAGCCAGCACTGTCCGAAGACATCTCCATGGTCATGTGGCTGGCATGACTCAACGCCAAAGATGCATGGAACGCTGTTACCTTCCCACCAAAGGTGATTCCTATTTTTCTACTTGCATTTTTACCTGCTTCCGAACTGCTAGGTTGGCAGAAGCTGGGACAAGTAACGGGAGCTCACTCCATTATGCGGCGCTAGGGATTTGAACCGCCAAACTGCTAATCATTTTGATCGACAAGCTCAGTGTCTTAACCCTTTCAATTATGCCCTTCCAAATGGGAAGTTTGAGACTGCCGAACACATAGTGGAGTATTCTATTCCATGATGGCTAAATTAACTGGTTAGTTGACTATAGGTGAAACAGTTTCAAGCTCTGTTATTATTTTAAAAGAAGTTTTGTTCCCTCTATTAAATCTATTAATTCCACACATCCACCGAGTGCAGGAGGGTGTGTGATTAAGCAGGCATGGGAGGGCAATTATGATTAACTCATGGCCAGAAGTATCTGCTGGACTTTTGGCTAAGTAATGCAAGAAACTGTGTGTGGTGAGCAATTAAGGTTGATAAATGGAGCCATTTTTCTCCATTAAGTACCAAAAAGTAGAAGGGGGAAGAGTGTGGGGAACCTCTGATTTTCACAAAATATGTTCTCGGTCTAAGTAATTATTTGATTAATGTTTTATAGGAGCACATTTCAGTCCCCCAATTTTCTTCATGAATTATGCACTAGGCCTACAGGAGTTACAAAATAATACCATACTTCAGTTTCCTAAGAAGGAAGGAAGGAAGGAGGGAGGGAAGGAAGGAAGGAAGGAAGGAAGGAAGGAAGGGAGGGAGGGAGGGAGGGAGGGAGGGAGGGAGGGAAGGGTTTGCCTTTGATTCTATGACAATCAAAATAAGCACTGCAGTTATTAAACTTAGGTGTAGCAATCTATTAGGAGGTTGAATAGTCTTACTTGTGTTTATTACATGGTTTGCTTGTAACCAGAAGAACAGTTGGGTTAAATGATAAATAGATAAATTGCATCTGAAGACTGTTCCTATTCTTTCAAAAGTTCTTTCAAAATTCCACAATCTTGGAATTTCTCTGGGATAGCTCCACCGGCTTTTTATGATGCATTTATTAATATGAATATCAATATTTCCATCAATAGAGTATTGCCAATTAAGATCCATTTTTACTGTACCCTGATCAACCTCACCAAATTTGGAGTTAATTTAGATGCCAGCCTCATTTAGAACCAAATGAAGAATAAGCCAATATATTTTTGATCAGGTTGGTACAAATAGCATTGCCTCAATTTTCACCGAACCTTTTTTAAGCATTACTTTAATTTTTGTCATTGTATGGAATAGAGACTATTCCTGTTGAAATTAACGAGCCACATTTTTCTTGATTTATTTAAATTCCATTTATTCAAGTTTCTATTATTTCCCCTAACCCTTTTTAATTAATATAACAATAATTGTGTGATGCAGGTTGTTTAGTTTGAGTTTACTTTATTGATTAGCCCTTGGGCCATATCTGGGCCCTTGGCATTTAATTTCGTTGTACGAGGTGCAATGACAATAAAGTAAAGTAAGTAAAGTAAAATAAAATAATAAAATAAATAAAACAAAATAAAATAAATAAAACAAGTAAAATAAATAAATAAAATAAATAAAATAAATAAAATAAATAAAATAAATAAAATAAATAAAATAAATAAAATAAATAAAATAAATAAAATAAAATAAATAAAATAAATAATAAAATAAAATAAATAAAATAAATAATAAAATAAATAAAATAAATAAAATAAATAAAATAAATAAAATAAATAAAATAAAATAAATAAAATAAATAAAATAAATAAAATAAATAAAATAAATAAAATAAATAAAAAATAAAATAAATAAATAAATAAATAAATAAATAAAATAATAAAATAAAATAAAATAAAAAATTAAATTAAATTAAATTACATTACATTAAATAATAAAATAAAATAAAATAAAATAATAAAATAAAATAAAATAAAATAAAATGCAGAGTCCCAGGCACAAATTATTAATAAAATCTGATAAAACTATTTAAAATAGACTTGGATAAAATACAATTTAAAATGAAATTGGAATAAAATATAGTGATTTTTTAAAAAATATGATAAAATTCTATATCAGTGTCGCCCTTCAGTCTACCCCAATCAATCCCACATATGCCGATCGCAACCAAACCATTTTGCTCAAGTACTGTGCTGTGTTAAACGTTATTTTCAGATTCTGGCTTCACATAAGCTAAGTTGTTTTGATATGGGGATCCCAATGGGTCCTTCGTTTGGTATATAGACCAAGGTTCCTGTTTCTCACCCTCTTATACAGGCAACAATCAAATAGGATGTGAGCATGTTGTTTAAGAAGAGATGTGGCGATTCAGTGGCTGTGACGCTGAGCTTGTCGATCAGAAGGTCGACAGTGGTTCGAATCCCTAGCGCCGCATAATGGAGTGAGCTCCCGTTACTTGTCCCAGCTTCTGCCAATCTAGCAGTTCAAAAGCAGGTAAAAAATGCAAGTAGAAAAATAGGGACCACCTTTGGTGGGAAGGTAACAGTGTTCCATGCGTCCTTGGCGTTTAGTCATGCCGGCCACATGACCATGGAGAAATCTTTGGACAAGACTCGCTCTTCAGCTTTGAAATGGAGATGAGTACCACCCCCTAGAGTCTGGAATGACTAGCACATATGTACCAGGGGAATCTTTACCTTTAGATAGTTTAAAGAGTGTGACTTTGTACAACATTTGTGTCCAGTGCAGCCCTTTGGCTATTATCTTTTCTTACACAGAGCAGAAAACTCCACATGCGCTTCTAATCTTAAACACTGTGCAACTTTCCATAATTCTCCAGATATATCACTGTCCTTCCGGATGATATTTCTTTACAAACCCATTTTGTCACTGCTTAGACTCTAAATGGAGGAGCCGCTTAAAAGAGGTTGCTTTTAACAATGCTCAAGAAGCATCATGAATAAAATAGAAGCTTAGACTAAGGAACTTTTTTTAAAAGCTTCAGAGAATTATCAGCCAGGTGCACTGAAGAATCTTTTTAGGCCATCAACTTTTTTTTTTCTGAACGAGAAATATAATCTGTCCTACTCGTTTCCTGGACTGCTATAGTTCAGTGTTTAAACTGAAATAGATTAATCTTCTTTCTTGAGGAAAACAAAATAGTTTAGCAAGGATGATTTAGTAGGATTTGCTGACTCTTTAAGGTAAAAGGTTCCCCTCGCACATATGTGCTAGTCATTCCCGACTCTAGGGGTCAGTGCTCATCTCCGTTTCTAAGCCGAAGAGCCAGTGCTGTCCAAAGACGTCTCCGTGGTCATGTGGCCGGCATGACTAAACACCGAAGGCGCACAGAACGCTGTTACCTTCCCACCAAAAGTGGTTCCTATTTTTCTACTTGCATTTTTACATGCTTTCAAACTACTAAGTTGGCAGAAGCTGGGACAAGAAATGACAACAACTAAATAAAAATGGGAGCTCACTCTGTTACATGGTGCTAGGGATTCGAACCGCTGAACTGTTGACCTTTCTGAATGACAACCTCAGGGTTTTAGCCACTGAGTCACCATGTCTCTGTCTCTGACTTTTTACTATGTCCCAAATAAACAGCTGGAGTCCTGTTTTATTTTATGTCATAGAAAATTGGGAGTAGGAGGAGCGAAGCTCCATGCCCAAGCTTATTTACTGTTTCTGTCAAAGAAAAATATAATGCAGAAACAGCTATAAAAATGAGCTGAGATAGTTGTTTATCCCAAAAGAATACAAATAGCCAGTTGATGATTACTATGGCAAAAATATAATGATAAATTTGATCGTTGCTTATTAGTTTTTCTCTACAGCATCACAACATCTGCCTCTTGAAGTCACTTAATTAATCCTTTTCCCAAACTGCTCCAATGCAAAGACCAGAGTAGCAACAGAAGAGAATATTTGTAGCTCAGGATTAATACTTGGTGCTCTCAGAGCTTGGTTGTTTTCTTGCAGACATTTCGTCACCAAACTAGGTAACATCATCAATGCTAGAAGTGAGGTTGGCCCTCTGTTGATATATACGAGGCTTCTCCTGTCAGGAGTGGTGAAGGTGTACTTGGTGTTCCTTGATTAGGTCAGAGTTTCTGCAGGACTCAGACCACATGGAAATGTGTTTCAAGAGGCTATCTCCACTAGCTCCTCTCAATCACGCCTTGTGTGGTCTCTGCAGTAGGGAGACAAGCATCAATTCTCATCTGTTTCTCTGCTTCCTTGGATTGATGGGCCCTGATGTCATTACTGGGACTGATCTGGGTTCATTTCTTGTCTCTGGATGGCCTTTTTTTGACCCTCGGGACTGAGCTGTAAGGCCAAACATCAATCAGGAGCTTGTTTCAGAAGCTGCTAGTGTGTTGTCATCTTGACTCATCCCCCCCAAACAGTGTGAAAATAACAGTCCTGAACTCTCAGCAGAATCTAAAAAACCTACAGCAATTTTATTTATCCCCCTTTTCATGCTTTAGGATAAAAATGTGATGGTGCCATGAGTAGAGTAGAGTAGAGTAGAGTAGAGTAGAGTAGAGTAGAGTAGAGTAGAGTAGAATAGAATAGAATAGAATAGAATAGAATAGAATAGAATAAGAGTGGAGTAGAGTGGAGTGGAGTGGAGTGGAGTGGAGTGGAGTGGAATGGAATAGAATGGAATGGAATGGAATGGAATGGAATAGAATAGAATAGAATAGAATAGAATAGAATAGAATAGAATAGAATAGAATAGAATAGAATAGAATAGAATAGAATAGAATAGAATAAGAGTGGAGTGGAATGGAATAGAGTAGAGTAGAATAGAATAGAATAGAATAGAATAGAATAGAATAGAATAGAATAAGAGTGGAGTGGAGTGGAGTGGAGTGGAGTGGAATGAAATGAAATGGAATTAAATAGAATAGAATAGAATAGAATAACAGTGGAGTGGAGTCGAATGGAATGGAATGGAATAGAATAGAATAAGAGTGGAGTGGAGTGGAGTGGAGTGGAGTGGAGTGGAGTGGAGTGGAATAGAATAGAATAGAGTAGAGTAGAGTAGAGTAGAGTAGAGTAGAGTAGAGTAGAATAGAATAGAATAGAATAGAATAGAATAGAATAGAATAGAATAGAATAGAATAGAATAGAATAGAATAGAATAGAATAGAATAGAATGGAGTAGAGTTGAGTGGAGTGGAATGGAATGGAATAGAATAGAATATTAGAGTTGAAGAAAGGAAGGAAGGAAGGAAGGAAGGAAGGAAGGAAGGAAGGAAGGAAGGAAGGAAGGAAGGAAGGAAGGAAGGAAGGAGGGAGGGAGGGAGAGAGGGAGGGAGAGAGGGAGGGAATCACCAAATAGTGATTCTCCGGGGGTTTACTGAGGTATGGCTATCAGGAGATTTAGCTAATGTGGCCAATAATGAGAAAAGCTGGAAGTTGTAGGGTGATCACATCTAAAGAACTTCAGACTGCTGGCCTTTGCTACAGACAATAAGATAGAAAACTGTATAGAATAGAATAACAGAATTGGAAGGGACCTTGGAGGTCTTCTAGTCCAACCCTCTGCTTAGGCAGGAAACCCTACACCACTTCAGACAAATGGTTATCCAACATCTTCTTAGAAACTTCTAGTATTGGAGCATCCACAGTTTCTGGAGGCAAGTCGTTCCACTGATTAATTGTTCTAACTGCCAGGAAATTTCTCCTTAGTTCTAAGTTGCTTCTCTCTTTGATTAGTTTCCACCCATTGCTTCTTGTTCTACCCTCAGGTGCTTTGGAGAATAGTTTGACTCCCTCTTCTTTGTGGCAGCCCCTGACATATTGGAACACTGCTAACATGTCTCCCCTGGTCCTTCCTTTCATCAAACTAGACAGACTCAGTTCTTCGTTGTGAACAAATGATTCTTGTTTGTTTTTGTTCAGGCACATCAAGTAACGGAAGCATCAATTCTAACAGGAAGCACTTTAGTTTATGAGCACATCTATATTATGCAGGTCATTGAACACAGAGAATGCTATCAACCTGGTCATTGAGCTCATGTGCCCTCTTCCATTAAGCGAAGCAATTGCAGAATCATGTTACCCATCCATTTGACGTTGATGACTGACAGCATGGGGTCACCTGAGCACAGCCTATCCGCACACAAGCCTTTAGTAACCAACACGCCCCACAGCACACATTGATATTACAGCGAGGCAAACACATATGCAATTTACTTAGGGTGCATCAATAACATGCATAAGCAAATATTATTTGGGCTACAGACAGGTGGGAAGACAGGAAACAGAGGGGGTGGGGAATTCTCCTTAGGGAAATTTATTTGTTTGTTTGTTTAATTCAATTTCTAGAGTTGCCCAACTCAACCAAATGACTCTGGGTGATTTACAAATCTAAAATTATTATACAATTAAATATTAAAAGAATAAAACAGGCACAAACACACGCACAAAGTACAAACAGCAGCTGTGATGATTAATCAGCTAATAGCAAACCAAATAACAGGGCTCTATTGGTCCTGGAGCACCACTGGAACACCAGAGGCATTGACAAATTTGCCCTCAGTCAATTGCAGAGGGCGGATTTACTTGAAACAGCTTCCATCCTACATCGATATCTGTAACACCATCCAACATCCAGATTTGCCTATCCCAGGTCCTTGGTAAGAACTCGATAGGTAGTCAAAAATGCCAAACCCAGAGTGAACATCTGGCTGGCTGTGCTGTTGTTGTTGTTGTTGTTGTTGTTGTTGTTATAAACGCATACAGCAGTGAAGGGAAGTTTGATGCTTGTTAAATGGTTAACAAGATATTCACCAGACAAATTGAAGGCAGAATGTGTGTGTAATTATCTGTGAGGTTAACCTTGAGATGCTGAAGGAAGAGGAGACACAGCCTAGACAAAAGATATTGCAGTTCACAGAAGGGAAGTGAGTATGAAAAACATCTCAAAAGAGACCCACCCTAATCCTCTGAATGTTAAAAAAGAAAAGAAAAGAAAAAGAAGAGCTGCCAGACTTTAAAAATCAGCTTGGCACTCTGACAAATTGGCCATCAATAGATACATAGACATAAACAACATCTACATACCATGCAAGAGAGACAATCAACCAGCCAAAAAAGGAAACAAAAAATCCCCATCCCCAACAGCAATAAAACACCCAAATGAGCATAGATTAACAGCAAGATTAATACTAGACCACCATCCAGAAATAAACAATACCCCGATCAAGGAACTGCCAAACAAAGAGTAAACAGCCCAACCAACGAATTACCAAGATGGCTCCCACCAAGACTAGACGAGGCAAGCCACTAAATAAAGATTGAGGGCAAACCCCACTCCCTTCTAGAACAGACAATGTTACCAAGTTTGGGTAATGAAACATCTGGAAGAAAACCATCAAACTCAAAAAGAACCAATGATCCATCAGATAAGTTACTGAAATCTTATGATATAAAGCAGTGGTGGGTTTCAAAAAAAATTTGAACCTACTCTGTGGGTGTGGCCTCCTTTGTGGGAGTGGCTTGCCGGCCATGTGACTTGGTGGGAGTGGCTTGCCAGCCATGTGTTCTCTCTCTCTCCCTCTCTCTCTCTCTCTCTCTCTCTCTCTCTCTCTCTCTCCTTCCTTTTGTCTCTCTCCCTTTTTCCTTTTTTTCTTTCATCTCTCTCACTTTTTATTTCTTTTTTCCTTTTTCCTTTATTTCTTCCTTCCTTTCTCTTTCTCTCTCTGTGTGAGTCTGTCTGTGTGTGTGTGTGTGTGTGTGTGTGTCAGTGGTGGGTTTCAAAAATTTTTGGAACCTCTTCTGTAGGTGTGGCCTGCTTTCCGGTAGATTTGACGAACTGGTTCTACTGAACTGGTGCGAATTGATAGTAACCCACCTCTGATATAAAGGTAGTTTTAACACTCATGGCTTTAATTTCTTGTCACAGTAGCCTTGAAGGGCTGTGAGATGAAGAAGAAACAAATATTCATGTTAAGATATCCTCTTGGTGTGTGTGTGTGTGTAGTAAGTCAATTGTATTTACTTATTTATTTATATCCCACCTTTTTAACATTTATAAATAACTCAAACCAATGAACATACCTATTACTCTTCCATCCTTCTATTTTCCCCATAACAACAATCCCATGAAATGAGTTGGCCAGAATGTATGTGACTCGACAAATGTCACCCATCTGGCTTTCATGCCTTAAGGTGGGACTAGAACTTACCGTCTCCCAGTTCCTAGCCTGGTGCTTAAAACCATTAGATCAAACTGGGTCTATTTCAGTCTGCCGGTTATGGTTCCAAGACTAGAAACCTAGTAGACTGTGAGTTCAAGTCTTCCTTTCTTAGGCATGAAAACTGACTGGCTGACTTTGAGCTAATCATCCTTCCTTAGCCTAGCCTACAGTAGCTGTGAAGAAAAACCAGAGAAGGCATGTAGAAGTATGTAAGCAGGAGTGGACTTCAAAAATTTCAGCAATGGGTTCTCTGCTTGGTTGCTGGGTGGGCGTGGTCTAGTTGGCCTCCTGCACTGTGGTGGTGATGGGGCATTTGCGCCTTTCCCTGGCTCCGGAAGCTTTCCTCGAGCCTCTGGGAGGGGAAAAATTTCCTCCCCCAGGCTCTGGAGGCCTTCTGGGAGGCCCGTTTTCCCCACTCCTCGAGTCTCCGGGCAGGCCCTGCATTTACTTCGCATCCAAAACGGGCTGCATGAATACTCCTGGGAGTGACAGTGTGGGCGGGGTCAGCCAGGAGTGGAATTTGGAGGTTCTCTGAACCAGCCATAAGGTTAGCTACAGGATCTCCCGAATCCGTGTGAACCCGTTGCAGCCCACCCCATATGTAAACCTTAAGTGTCAAAAAAAAAAAGATTTAGAAGATCAAATAATTAACTAAAGATCATTTAGTTTTGTAGGAAGTTATCACCCAGCCCTCTCCCAGAAAAAGTGAAATATCCTGGGAAATATTGAAAAGGCAGAATATTTACCTGGATGTGAAAAGAAAGAAACATGTTTTAAAAGACACAATAGCTGCCTGCAGCTGCCTGCCCATCCCCCTTTGTCAATGAGCCATTAAAGCCTGAGCTAGTCCACTTTACATAATAAAGAGTTTTCCCCTTCAGCTACAGAGTGATGGGATTAAGACATGATAATATTGGCCCTTCACCCAACTCGCCACATGGCATCTGAGAACTCAACCAAATCTGGATTCAAAACGCAGCCTAGAGAGTTGTCCCTGCATGGGCCAATGGGAGTCTGACAACCAATCAGAATACAAGCTCAAGATCAAAGGCCAGAGAGGACATAAAACCAGGGACTCAGCTTCTCTTCCTCCCTTGCTTCCCTTCCCTTCTCTTCTCCGCCAACATTGAATCGTGTGATCACCTTTTCTGTTCAGGACTCAAACCATGTGGTCCTGTCCACCATTAAAACCATCTTTCCAAGCAGCCTCCATGTCTCCAGTGTCTTTTTCCCCACTTGGAGCCGAACATCAGTTTAAAAAGAGAAAAGGAAATTTAAAGCAAAACCAGGTTTTTAAGAAATGTCTTCTATTAACATAACTGAAGAAGATCAATCTCATGGCACAACCAAAATAGCACTATCTAAAAGCAAAAAAAAAAATCCCAGTAGGAATGCTTTTATTGCTAACTGGTTGCCAAACAACATGGATATACTGCGGCTAAATTAAAACTGCACTCTGCCTGAACTTTATTAAAATATTTGTAAGAAAAATGAACTTTGCTTTCAAATTGACTAATCTATCAACTCAATCAATTAATGTCTGCATATTGGCACGCATGAACAAACATTGTTATCCGTCTCCAACACAAGCTGTAAACAACATGTTTACTCTCTCTGTCCTGAAAAATAGCACAATGCAATGCAAAGTTTCTGCCATGGTGACATGAACATTTGTTAATTATTCTAATAGTGTTGCAATGAAAGTGTAGGGAAACTAATGAGGCTGGATTTCCTCTGGAATGAACAGACAGAATAAACTATGCAAGATCTTTCTGATGAACCATTTTGATTCCCCCATCGTTATCCTTAGCATAGAAAGAGAACTACGTGAGAGAAATTTCACTAATGGGTACCAAGCAACCTATTGTCCCCTTCCTCTTGTCTACTCTAAAGAAGGGTACTTTAGGACCTAACTCTACAAGTTAAAAAGATTGGAAATCTCCTTTCCCACCCTTTCCCTTCCCTGCCACTGGATGGGGGAAGGATGGAGAGATTGCAAGACTGGCTTGGAAATTGTCACAGAATGTTGAAAATGAAATTAAAAGCCCAGAGCAGCCAAGTAGTAGTCAACCAGCCACAATGTCTCCAAATATCATTTCCTTGAGGTCCCGGATTTTAGGCACATCCTGTAAAGTTAGCAAATTTGTTCTTTGCTTCCAAAAACGGTGGCCTTATGACACATGATTTTGCCCAGTTAAAGATGATGAAAGCCAAGAGTTTTAATAGCATATAGGTAGCTTGCAGTGGTGGATTTCAAATTTTTTTAGAACCTCTTCTGTAGGTGTGGCCTGCTTTGTGGGAGTGGCTTGCTGGCCATGTGACTGGGTGGGCATGGCCAACCTGTAAAATGTGGTGAAACTTATTTAACAACACTCTTGCTTAGCAAACCAAAATGGCATTTGAAGCACGCAAGTCTTAAAGCTGTGAAGTTACAAGACCCTTGCATCCCTAACCCTTTTAGGAAAAAAAAAAACCCACGGATGTTGAAACTTGACAGCTTTGAGACTTGTGGACTTCAACTCCCAGAATTCCTCCTCTCGCTCTTCATCTTGATGATGTGTGGATGGGCGGGGGGGGGGGAGCTGGAACCGGTTCTAAACGGCACGATAGATTTGTGGAACCTGTTCTATAGGAGAGGTTAGAACTGGCAGGAACCCACCCCTGGTAGTTTGGTACAAAAATGATGTACCTTCAGATTATGCTTCAAACCATAAACAACCCAACTTTAACATTTGAAAATCTGCCCTCGTGACACCAATCGTCCCCCCCCCTTTATCTTTAAATAAAAATACATTCTTCTCTATCAGCTCCTATTCCTCGGCCACCAGTTTGTCATCCTGGAAATTAAAAATTAAACAGAATGCTGCAATTACATACAGGGTTTTATTTCTAGATTCCCTGAGAGGTGTAACAGCATGCTGAAACAGGAAACATTTTTATGTTTGGCAGGGGGTAAAACCTGTTTTGGTTGTGTGTGGTTTTTCTCTGCAGAATCCCTTCTCTGGATTACAGCATGAAACTGTGGCTTCTCATTTTCCTTGGTTACCGAAACAGAAATATCCACATGCAAATTTGTGTACAAGGAGTAACAGCACCATCTAAAGGTTAGCATAATATATCTCTCTATCTTTTTTTCTCCTCTATAGACTTGCATGGACAGATGATCCACTAATTTTACAAGTAGAGTAGAGTAGAGTAGAGTAGAGTAGAGTAGAGTAGAGTAGAGTAGAGTAGAGTAGAGTAGAGTAGAGTAGAGTAGAATAGAATAAGAGTGGAGTGGAGTGGAGTGGAATGGAATGGAATAGAATAAGAGTGGAGTGGAGTAGAATAGAATAGAATAGAATAGAATAGAATAGAATAGAATAGAATAGAATAGAATAGAATAGAATAGAATAGAATAGAATAGAATAGAATAGAATAGAATAGAATAGAATAGAATAAGAGTAGCATAGAGTAGCGTAGCATATAATATAGTAGAGTAGTATAGGCTAGAAGGGACCTTGGAGGTCTTCTAGTCCAGCCCCCTGCTCAAGGAGGAAAACCTATGCTATTCCAGATAAGTAACTGTCTAGTCTTTTCTTAAAAACATCATGTGATGAAGCACCCACAATTTCTGGTATCATATATTAAAATATTTCTGGGCAGACTAGACAGAAAGACACTGCATACTTATTTAAAAGCAACACTGACAAGGCAAACCACTAAATAAAAATTGAGAGCAAGCCCTACTCCCTTCTAGTACAGTTGAGATTTCCAAGTTTGGGTAATGAAACACCTAGAAGAAAACTACCAAGCTCAGAAATAACCAGAACCCATCAGATAAGTTATCGAAACCTTACAATATAAAAGTAGTTTTAAGATCGTGGTTTTCTAGTTTCTTGGCAAAGCAGCCTTGAAGGGCTGAGAGCATGTGAGATGAAGAAGAAAGAAATATTCATGTTAGATATCCTCTTGGTGTGTGTGTGTGTGTGTGTGTGTGTGTGTGTGTGTGTGTTTGTGTTTGTGTGTGTGTGTGTGTGTGTGTGTGTGTGTGGTGGGTTTCAATTTTTTTTAGAACCTCTTCTGTAGGTGTGGCCTACTTTGTGGGAGTGGCTTGTGGGCCATGTGACCGGGTGGGAGCTGCTTGACAGTCATGTGACTGGATGAACGTGGCAAACTTATAAAATGTGGTGAAACTCACTTAACAACGCTCTTGTTTAGCAACCAAAATGTTGGCTCAGAAACGCTGGCATTTGAAGCATGCAAGTCTTAAAGCTGTCAAGCTACAAGACCCTTGCACCCCTAACCCTTAAGGGGAAAAAAAACCCCAGGGGTGTTCAAACTTGACAGCTTTAAGACTTGTGGACTTCAACTCCCAGAATTCCTCCTCTCGCTCTTCATCTTGATGATGTCCGGATGGGTGGGGGGAGGGAGCTGGAACCGGTTCTAAACGGCACTGTAGATTTGTGGAACCTCTTCTATAGAAGAGGTTAGAACTGGCAGGAACCCACCCCCGGTGTCTATGCACACAAGCGCACCTATTTAAAACCAAACAGTATAACAGGGCAGACAAAAACTACAACACATCTCAACTGCATTATATTACATTACAGTCTCCAACATCTCCAAGTAATCTTTTAGAGATCCAAGCAGAACTTGCTGAACTAATATTCTCAGAATTTATTCATTTATTGATGTTTATATGCTGTCTGCTCTAGATACTCTAGGCAACCTCATTAATGAGCTAAAAGTATCAATAAGCTCAATTTTGAAGTTTCAGAATTCATCAGATCAATGTTTTTTTTTTTAAAAGAGATTCCTGGGCAGGTTCAGAGGGGGGCAAGCACCCCTTCATTGGCTTATTATAAGTCAACTCAGGCACATGTTTTTGCAGTCTTCAAGATTATATTTTTACTCTGACCAGCATTAAAAATGCCATTGTGAAATCTGTGCTATTCTCACCTCTTGATCAGCCCAGGCTGGGCAATGTTTTAGAAATTACATATCTGCCATCTTGACAAAATACCCAGTTGGAAACCACTTGCATTTCAGATTAGCCTGATAAATCAACTGTTACAACACAGAGAACTCGTGATCTGAAATGTGTGCCTTTAAGTCAGTTTTGACTCCTAGAAACTACTTGGACAAAATCCCCGGATTATTTATGGCAATGTTTTTAAAAGCGATTTGCCCTTGCCTTCTTCCTAGGGGCTGAGAATGAGTGACTGGCTCAAAACTACCCCACTGATTTTGTGCCTGAGATATGTGGTGGAATCTCTAGCTAGACTAGGGGGCGGCATTAAGAGGACACCTAGTTTAGAGTCCTTGCACTGCAGAAAATGACACAGAATCCCTGAAGCTTTATCCGATATTTCCCAATGGAATGTAGTCCGTCTTTCAAGATTCTTGTAAACTAGATGATTAACAACAAAACTTCTGCTTAATACTATTCACAAGTGGTTTTGGTGGCTTGTGCCCACTAGAACTCACAGTCTCCTAGTTTCTAGCTTGATAACAGCACTGAAAAGGACAAGATATGTAGATTTAATATCTTAAGGCTTCAATGTACGTAGTTCCTTCATATTCACCACTGTTCCATAACTTTTACAATAGCTACAATGCCCCTTTTAATCACATTACAGACATAACTAAAATGCTTCACCTTGAAATGTTTCCTATTTGTCTTATTGCTGTAATATAGTTCTTAAACACATACGCATGTTTAATATTATATCATTCCCACAGCAAATATCATTCTAATATCAAAAACAAAAGATATTCTTGGAGAAAGACATTTAATCCGCCCACTTCAAATTAAATAAAACCACGGAATAAAATGGATTGGAATAATTAGAATAAGTAGACTTTAATAAAGATGATCATTGGTTTTTCTTTAGTGGATTGTGATATGCATAGAATAACTATGCTTTAAGGTAGCATTGATACACAAATCAGAATTCATGATGCTTCTATTTAGCTTGTTATAAATAACTATGGATGTTTTGTATATTAAGTTCTACTTCATTGGCTCCCTCACGCCATCAGAAATAACTTACAGGAGTAAAGAAACATATTTAAATGGTTTAAATCGTGCTTTTATGCTGCTGCTTTCAATTGTTTTCATTAGTGATCATTGCATATCATTTCAAGATACAATTTTTATATTCCAGAAAATGTGTTTCATCTTCCATCCTTCTACCAAAATGATATCCAGCGGCTTTTTCAATGAGATTTAGCTGAGTCCCAAAATAAGTCCCTTGAACCATTAAGACTTAGCCAGTGGAGGGATTCAATTTTTTTTTACTACCGGTTTTGTGGGTGTGGTGTTGCTAGGTGGGTGTGGCTTGGTGGCCATGGCAGGGGAAGGATACTGCAAAATCTCCATTCCCTCCCCACTGCAGGGGAAGGTTACTGCAAAATCCCCATTTCCTCCTGATCAGCTGGGACTCTGGAGGCAGAGAATAGATGGGGGTGGGGCCAGCCAGAAGTGGTATTTACCAGTTCTCCAAACTACTCAAAATTTCCACTACTGGTTCTTCAGAACTGGTCAGAACCTGCTGAACACCCTTTCTGGACTTAGCCTTACTCTTTTCCTCATCCTGCCTCTTTTGGTGTTTGTGTCTTTTCTTTCTGGATTAAGAGGAGACTCCTCAAACGGAATCCATGTCTTTGTGCTGATCTAAACCAAGATTGTCAATATAGAGCAGATTACATCTATGGGGTTTAAGGTGGAAATAAGTTTGCTGATCATACATAGACTGCCTATGTGGTGATTAGATGGCTTCTTAAAGATGGAAAGCATGACTGAACACCTCCCATCTTTAGGTAGCAGTAAGAGTTGTTGATGGCTGTAAATATAAATTTATTGAGCAAGTGAAGGACTTTGAATATTTAAGAATTGACTTTCAACCATCCAACTGAGAGCCACTGAGCTCTCATCATCAAGAACCTTCAACAAGATTATTAGATTTGCAAGCCACAAAGGCAATAATTATCTAGTTGTAGCTTTCAAAAGCGGGGGAATTGGAATGTTTGCTGTTCTGTAGTACTCAATTTTGTATGTACAAGGACACTGCTACTTTGGAAGCAATTCAATCTAATTTTCTAAAGGTCATTCTTCACATCTTCCAATCAAATGCGCGCGCACACACACACACACACACACAATCTTGGATGGAACCTGGCGGCGTCCCTCTTCAAAGCGAGCTCGAGTCTTTGCCATCTCAACTTTCTAAAACTAATCAAGTTCAGAGTGGTGTTTTGTGCAGCATCCTTAGAGCATCTAAGTTTCTATCATATGCTTTCAGGACGGCTGAAAGAAAATGTATCCTCTGTGCAGTGGTGAAATTCATTTTTTTTTTACTACTGGTTCTGTGGGTGTGGCTTGGTGGGCATGGCAGGGGAAGGATACTGTAAAATCCCCATTCCCTCACGATCAGCTGGGACTCGGGAGGCAGAGAATAGATGGGGGCAGGGCCAGCCAGAGGTGGCATTTGCCAATTCTCCAAACTACTCAAATTTTCCTCTACCGGTTCTCCAGAACCTGTCAGAACCTGCTGGATTTCACCCCTGCCTCTGCAGCTAAAATGCTTCCCTGCCAAATTCAGAAACAGACGTGATCGTTACTCTTCCCAATTCGTTCTTGGTTCCAGAGCCTCTGTTCCTGACCTCTTACGCTTCAATTACCCCCAGGCTGGATTCATGTAATATACTCTGTTGGGTGTCCTGCAAGAACTTTCTCAAGAATCAAGTGATCCAGAATGCAATGATAAGTGGTGCCCCAATACACCGAGGTGTCCCCATTAATTTTAGAGCTCCATGGTTATCAGTAGATTCTTGAATACAGCTTGCCTGCCTGGAATCTGCATATCAGACATTAATACAATTGAGTGGGTCCAGAAGTATTTCACAAGAAGTGTACTCCACTCCTCTGCTCACAATAGAATCCCTTATGCCACCAGGCTCAATGTTTTGGGCTTGGACAACCTGGAACTATGCCGCCAGCAGTATGATCTAAGCACAGTACACAAAATTGTCTGCTACAATGTTCTACCTGTCAATGACGTCTTCAGCTTCAACATCAATAATACACGGGCAAACAATCAATACAAACTCGAAGGTAAATCACTCCAACTTGATTACAGAAAATACGACTTCAGCAACAGAGTGGTCAACGCCTGGAATGTTCTACTTGACTCCATTGTTACATCCTCAAACCCCCACAGCTTCATCCTTAAACTGTCTACCATGGAGTTCACCCCATTCCTAAGACGTCTGTAAAGGAGGCGTGCATAAGCGCACCAGCGTGCCTACCGTCCCTGTCCTTCTGTCCCCATTTATTTGTACTCATTTCTTTTGTCCATGCCCATGTTTATACTTATATCTGTTATCTTGTACATATTTGACAAACTAAATAAAATAAATTAGATTTCCAGGTGGATTTGACCTGAGTGGCATGTTCAAGGCTCTATATGACTCTTGTCCAAGTTACCCGAGAGACCATATCTTCTGGCATTCATCTATATATCCAAGGAGATCTCATGAGATCAACTATCTTTCATCCCCCCTGAGTTGATCATCTGATGAGGCCTTGGAAGTGGATTTCTTTTCCATTAACACCTCCATTCTGTAGAGCACCCTCCCAGCGAAATTTTAATGAGGTCCTGCCTGTATTTAAGAAACGTGTAAAAACTCTTTAGTTCTGGCTGGCACAAGAGAAAGAGCTTTATGATACACAAGTAGAGGTTCTGCCTACATTTCGGTTCTATTTATTTGAGGCTTGAGGAGTTTTTCAAGTGTTTAGTGTCAACTCCATGGAGTCTCCAGAAATGAATGGCATATAAGTGTATAAAACCCAAATTATATTATAGAACAGAATATTATAGAGCAGAATAGGATGCTACAGCTTCTCTACCCTTAATGTTCTCCATATAGTAGAATATAGTGCAATAAAATGTAGAAACTATAGAAGCTGGCTTTTGTGTTTATAAGGCCTTAGTTGGACATTCTAGTCCAGGGGCCAGATTTGGGCCATGGGGTGCTTAGATCTGGAAACAGCAAAGGATCATCCCACAATGCTTCTGCCAGGAAGGCTCTGTGTGCCCCCCCCCCCCACCAAAAGCTCCATTTTCGCTGGCAGAGGGCTAGCAAAACAAACTAAAAATGAAACAAAAGGAGAAATGTTTCCCCTTTTGCATTTGACCATACAAGAAGAGACAGGAATGGAGAAAGGGAAAGAGTAAAGACAAAGAAAAAGGAGGAAAGATGGGAAGAGGGGAAGGAAGGAAAAATAAGGGAAGATGAAAGGAGAAAGGAGAATGAAGAGGGAAGGAAAAAGAAGAAAAAGAAAGAAGGGAGATTATAATGAGAGGGAGGGAGGGTCTGAGGGAAGTCCTACCTTACCACTTGGCCACTACAGGTGGCCCCGACATGAGTGATGTCAAGATGGCCATGCCCATCCCAGCCACGCCCACCCTGACCACGCCCTCCCAAGGTCAAACACAACCCTGATGCGGCTCTCAATGCAATCGAGTTTGACACCCCTGTTCTAGTTCTCTGCGGTTCATAAAACACATAAAATTTCATTTGCTAGTAATGGAGGCTCTACCACTTTCTACTCAATATGCTGTGACAGCACTGATAATTTTTTTTTTTAAAAGCACCAAGCATTATTAGGGTTAAACGGTATATTGTCCTGTGAGTTACATTGTAATTAGACCGCTGACAAATTAAATGATATGTTAAAGCCTTACTTGGGGCCATAATGGAGAAGTGGCCCTCTTCACCATTCCAAACACATTTTCTTCTAAACAAGGCTAACGACCAAATTAAATTCTTCCTTTGTCATTGTTCGTCTTGATACACTTCTCCTATCGATAGCTGCCCCCAATGTTAAATGTAGATGGCTGCCAAAAAAAGAGCAAGATTAATGGAAATTTTCCTTGATCTATTTTGCAATAAAAGACAGAGCGGTAAATTACACACAGAACTCAATTACGAAGTGATAAAAGGCAAATAATAATCTCCCCATCCATCAATGACATCGGCATGAATCATGCCTTAAAACAAAAAACGAAAAGGGGGCCTTAATTAAACAGGAAAGAGAATTTGTAAGTCTCAAAGGGTCAAAGCTCTCTTATGTCCATTTACTGTTGTTCAAACTTCAACATGATTTAAAGACAAATATAGCTACTGAGATAATTACACACACAGGAATCAACTTTGCTTTGAAGATGCTTCTGAAATGCCATTCCAGCTCAGTTTCTCCTTAGATTTTAACATTTCAACCTCATTGATCCTTTTTTTTTCCTTTTTCAAAATGGAATCCGCTTGTTCAGAACTCTCTGTTGTTTTATTCCACGACTTTTAAACTTCCACATTATGTTCAAAGCATCACAGGGTTCATCAAAATGTTTCCTTCTATTGGCTTGCTTTTGCCTTTCTAGAGGACTGTGAAAATATTTACAGACCCCTCCCAATCTGGACATAAGAGCAACTAGACACAAGGACAGCCCCCCCCCCCCCCGCATGCCATCACTCTGCTAAACAACTAACTCTCACAACACTGTCAAACTATTTACTAAGACTGTATTACTATGATTTTTCTCCTCCTTCCTATTACCTATCTCCTTCTAGTTATGACTATAACTTTGTTGCTTGTATCTTTATGATTACATTGTTTTATTTAGTTTCCTAAGTATAATTTTAATTGCTTATTTAGTTTCCTATGATTTTCACTGACTGTTGTATCTTACAATTCTTGGTGAATGTATTTTTTTATATACACCGAGAGCTTATGCACCAAAGACAAATTCCTTGTGCATCCAATCACACTTAGTCAACAAAGAATTCTGTTCTATTCCAGATTTTTTTTGAAGTAGGTGGCAGAGAAAACACTATAACGAAGCTACTATGATGATATCATTGCAGAGGTGGTTTCCTCCCGGTTCGGCCCGGATTGGGGAAACTGGTAGTAGTGGTGGCAGGAGGCTCCTCCCACCTGCCTGGATGCCTCTGTGCATCCACAGAAGCATTGCATGCAGAAGCTCTCCCAAACTGCTAGTAAAAAAATTTCCAATCCACCACTATATTGTTGGTTATGCCTGTGAATATCAAGTCATTCTTGAATAGAATTGAAAAGGAATACAGGTGAATTAATGCAACATTGTGCCATTATTTTAAGTGAAGCCAACAAAAGTGTGTATAGTCAAAGCTATGGTTTTCCCAATTGCAATGTACGGCTGTGAAAGTTTGACCATAAGAAAAGCTGAACACCAAAGAATCGAGGCCTTTGAACTATGGTGCTGGAGAAGCAGTGGTGGGTTTCAAAAATGTTTGGAACCTCTTCTGTAGGTGTGGCCTGCTTTCCGGGTCCACTGGTGGAACCTCTTCTAACCAGTTCGGTAGATTTGACGAACCGGTTCTACCGAAGAGGTGCGAACTGGTAGGAACCCATCTCTGTGGAGAAGACTCCTGTGAGTCTCTTGGACTGCAAAGTGATCAAACCGGTCAGTCCTAGAGGAGATCAACCCTGACTGCTCTTTAGAAGGCCAGATCCTGAAGATGAAACTCAAACACTTTGGCCACCTAATGAGAAGGAAGGACTCACTGGAGAAGAGCCTCATGCTGGGAATGATGGAGGGAAAAGAAGAAGGGGACGACAGAGAATGAGGTGGCTGGATGGAGTCACCGAAGCAGTCAGTGTGAGCTTAAATGGACTCCAGAGGATGGCAGAGGACAGGAAGGTCTGGAAGAATGTTGTCCATTTGGGTGGCGATGGGTCGGACATGACATGGCAACTAACAACAACAACAATAACAACAACAACAAAGGTTAGTCAATGCTGTGTAACGTTAAGTCCTATTATTTTAAATGAGGCTACTCTTAAATCTAGATCCAGCTTTTTGGCATGTGTGTGGCGCATGTGTGAACATTTTGAAAGACACTATATGCAATTACATCTACTATAACATCTGGCAACCCATTTAAAACTGGAGGACACTGCTGGGTAACAGAGCTCTCTCCTTAATTGAAAATGCCACTTCTGAGCATGTCGCTAAGTGCCGTTACCTGTAGAAGAGCAGATTATTCGTAATTCTCTGGCCTCCTAATTTAATTCAGGAACCTAAGTGGTGGAATCTGCCAGTTTGGGCTACATAAATGTGCTTACAATTTCCTTTCAGTCCTTAACACTTAATTTGTGAGAGTTTCACTGTTGGGTCTCCGTGCTTAGAAGAGCCAAGTAAAGTTTGAACCCCCTCACCTGTAATTAATGTTAACCTTCACAGGCAGGCTAAATGCTTACAGGAAGCTGGAACCTTGTCAGATATATTTTGATGGATTCCCCCCCCTCTTCTTGAAGTTGAAATGTGTTCAAGGTACGGCATCAGCCAATAGGCATGTCAGTTAACTAAATTTGCACATTGAGAACTTCTCCCTATAGGAGCTAAAGATTCCCTTTGCACATATGTGCTAGTCGTTCCCAACTCTAGGGGGCAGTGCTCATCTGCATTTCAAAGCCAACAAGCCAGTGCTGTCCGAAGACGTCTCAGTGTTCATGTGGCCAGCATGACTAAACGCCGAAGGCGTATGGAACACTATAACCTTCCCACCAAAGGTGGTTCCTATTTTTTCTACTTGCATTTTTTACATGCTTTCAAGCTGCTAGGTTGGCAGAAGCTGGGACAAGTAACAGGAGCTCACTCCGTTAGGTGGCGCTAGGGATTCAAACTGCTGAACTGCTGACCACTCTGATCAACAAGCTCAGTGTCTTAGCCACTGAGCCACTGCGTCCCTTGATATGTTATATATACAATATTTAATGTCAAAGGAAGGAATATTCTGTGGTCCTTATTTTTTATATTTTTATGAATATATGTGTGTGTGTGTGTATATATATATATATATAGATAGATAGATAGATAGATAGATAGATAGATAGATAGATAGATAGATAGATAGATAGATAGATAGATTAGATATAGATATAGATATAGATATAGATATAGATATAGATATAGATATAGATATAGATATAGATATAGATATAGATATAGATATAGATATATATATATATATATATATATATATATATATATATATATATATACACACACACACACATATATATACACACACACACACACACACACACACACACACACACACACACACATATATATATATATATATATATATATATATATACACACACACACACACACACACACACACACATACGGTACATACATACATACATACATAATATGTATGTATGCATGCATGCATGCATGCATGCATGTATGTATGTATGTATGTATGTATGTATGTTAAGAGCCGAGGTGGCACAGTGGTTAAATGCAGCACTGCAGGCTACTTCAGCTGACTGCAATTCTGCACTTCGGCTGTTCGAATCTCACCGGCTCAAGGTTGACTCAGCCTTCCATCCTTCCGAGGTGGGTAAAATGAGGACCCGTATTGTTGTTGGGGGCAATATGCTGACTCTGTAAACCGCTTAGAGAGGGCTGAAAGCCCTATGAAGTGGTATATAAGTCTAACTGCTATTGCTATATATGTTATATAAATGTACATAAATAAGGACCACGGGCAAAAGATTCCTTCCTTCGACATCAAATTCTTAAATCTGCCCTTTCTCAAAATTGCCCAGTTCAAATGCCACTATGATGCTTAAAAAGTATAGTAAGTAATATCACTCCCATAATTAAAGAATAAGAAGTCTTTTTTTTTTCTTTTAGGAGATTGTTCTTCTTTTTGATATGAATACTCAAGTCCATTAAGAATGGCTGATTTGACTCTGTCAACCCGATTTCATTTAAAGTATTTGAAAGGATTATTTTGCTGATTTTTTAAAAAAGAGATTTAGTCATCAATAAGAAAATGTAAGCCAACAAATCAGCCTCTTCTCCCTTCATCTAACATTTAACTAAATACTTTTTAATATGTATATTAAAGATACATGCATTACCAGTTGTACAATTTTCTCCCAAACACCAGATGTCAAACATTAAAAAGCAAAGATGGGAAACCACACTTCTAAGCATTCAGGTTTGGAACAGGAAATCGACAGATTCATTAGCAGATCGACTAGGAGTTGATATTTAAACTCAATTCTGGGCTGCGCTCATTCAAAAGGTCCAACAATTCAAAATTATTTTGTGATGCGCTGTGATCATTAAATGCCAATCAAGGCTTTGATGTTGAATTTTTAAAGCCAAACAAACGAGGCAGAGGAGTTATAAGGTAGAGGAGATTGGCCTCAGATGGCTTTAGAAGATGAAAAATCGAATCCAATTAATGCCAATTTCACTCATGTGAAGTTAAATCCTTCAGAAAGAAAGACAGGAGAAGGTATCCATTGCTACTTCACTCTACGACTGCTTACACCAGGGGTGTCACACTCAAGGCCAAGAGGCCGGATCCTCCCTGCAGGGTGCTTAGATCTACCCTGTGTAGCCTGGAAACAGCAAAGGACTGGGCTGTGTTGCCTCTGCCAACAAATATGGCAGAGGCAGAAGGCCATCACAGCCAAAAACGAAGTTCGCGTGCAATCCTCCCAAGCTCCATTTTCACTGACAGAGGGTTGCCGGAGGCTGTGGCAGCCGAAAATGGAGCTCGGGAGCCCGTTTTCTCTGGCAAAGGGCTCGGGCCACCGCAGACGCCCCTGACACAAGTGACATCAAGCTGGCCATGCCCACCCTGTCCACATCCATTCTGCCCCCACCCCACCCCCGAGTCAAACACAACCCTGATGTGGTCCTCAATTAACTCAAGCTCTATTTTCACTGACAGAGGGTTGCAGGAGGCTATGGCAGCCGAAAATGGAGCTCGGGAGCCCGTTTTCTCTGGCAGAGTGCTCGGACCACCACAGACGCCCCTGACACAGGTGACATCAAGCTGGCCATGCCCACCCTGTCCACATCCACTCTGACCCCCCCCCTCAAGTCAAACACAACCCTGATGTGGCCCTCAATGAACTCAAGTTTGAACACCCCTGGCTTATACGTTGATACACCGAATAACTAAGACACAAGCTAAATACAACATAAAGGAGTATGTGATATTTGGTATCAAATATGAGTGTCCCGAGTCTTAGCATCCCTGCCGAATGTACAGATACAAAATTCAGCTTATGATTCTGCTGAAGTTCTGGAGAAGGTCGTTGAAATGACTCATCAAATTTATTTTTTGAAAAAAAACTCAGTTTTTGCCGATACTCCAAAATTGGTATTAGACAAAGTCAGCTGTTTCCTTCTTCCTAAATGATAAGGACCAATCCTGCAGGTGTTCATACAATCTAGGTGATATGCAAAATCTTTCCCATAGGCATTTCATGTCATATAAGAGCTCTTTCGACTGCATTTGGAATTATGCAGATGGCTCTCTTGAGGGAGAATGTTTCAATCTGTGAGCTCAAAATAAGATCAAATGGTCCCTCTGAGAAATTTCACATAATTATTTCTGTTCCTCTTGAATCTTGGCCAGAGCCAATCATGCCCATTCATTTGAAGGTTGACTAGGAGAAATGTCAGTCCTAGCTGGGACTTTGGAAGGATATGGGAAATGTGGTTTCTGCCTGAAGAAGGTGAGTTTTGTTCCTACCTCTGAAAAATTGCTATCGAATGCAATATGTCAGAACTAACCTGCATTGTCTGCATTTAAATAATTTTAAATAAATATTTTAAATGCATTTTCTATCTGGCTCAGTGGCTAAGATGCTGAGCTTGTCGATCAGAAAGGTCGACAGTTCGGCGGTTCGAATCCCTAGCGCTGCCTAACGGAGTGAACTCCTGTTTCTTGTCCCAGCTTCTGCCAACCTAGCACTTTGAAAGCATGTAAAAAGAAATGCAAGTAGAAAAATAGGGACTACCTTTGGTGGGAAGGTAACAGTGTTCCGTGCGCCTTCGGCATTTAGTCATGCCAGCCACATGACCACGGAGATGTCTTTGGACAGTGCTGGCTCTTAGGCTTTGAAATGGAGATGAGCACAACTTCCTAGAGTCGGGAATGACTAGCAAATATGTGCAAGAGGAACTTTTACCTTTATCATATCAGAAGGAAACTAGGCTATTAAAAACGCCTTCATTTGAAGCAATATACTCTGCAAAACCTTATGCAGAGAACAGCAAGGAATCTAATATCAGCACTGGCATAATGGCATAAAGCCGACAAGATTTGCTATAATCAGAGGATAAATAAGGCAGCTCATATATCACAGGTGCTAAATTTTATTTTAAACACATATACTAATATTTATACACAGTTTTTTTGTGCCAGATAAATGTGAACATCAAAGCAAAAGATGGAAGCTGGGTTTTATTTCCATAGATATTCGGAAGAGTTATTTTTTTAAAAAAAAAATCAGAATTGGTATATTTAGACATTCTTGAACGTAGGGAGAATATCAAAGCATTAGCAAAGTTTGGAACCGCTATTTTGAGAGGAGAGTATTAATAGAACATGTTTGCCCTATGTACTTTTTGGGTTAAGCAATGCAGTTTGAAGAGAACTCTTTTTTTCTTTTTAAAAATTTTAAAAATATAAATGTTCTGTCTTTCCTTAAACAGTGTGTCGTCTCTGTGCAATAACCATCAAAATTTACAACATCATTCACATCGATATTAATTCTCTAATCTTAGAATTATAGTATATTAAACAGTTGAACATAGTAAACCTGTTCGTTGTTCCTTCTTAATATATCTTCTAATAAAAATGTGCTAAAACATTAAATATAATAATCCTTATCATCATAATACTAACAATTACCATATTATTTATATCTCTATTTTAACATATATTTTCTGCTCTTTTTTAATCTGTTTCTTTTATTTCCAACTTCCTTTTTTATTCTTTAACCACTGATAAAACAATCCCCATATTATATAATGTTCCGTTTGTTCTTTCTCTTTAATTGCCAGTGTTGATCTGTTCGTTTCTGCACATTTTAATATTTTCGTAATCTCATCAGTAAGGATCTCTTCACTTTTCCAATATTGTGCAAATACAATTCTAGCTGCAGTTAGAATAGAACATGTTTGCCTTATGTACTTTTTGGGTTAAGCAATGCAGTTTGAAGAGAACTCCTGTTGGAATCAATAATCGGGTTTTTGTGTATCAAAATTGAATTCAAAACACGTCTCCCTTAAATA
Organism: Thamnophis sirtalis; assembly: GCF_051295495.1. Classification (NCBI taxonomy): domain Eukaryota; kingdom Metazoa; phylum Chordata; class Lepidosauria; order Squamata; family Natricidae; genus Thamnophis; species Thamnophis sirtalis. Next base: position 49,768,575 of record NW_028261393.1, on the reverse strand, counting down.
TATACTGGTTGTATATTGCATGTATTCATGTATTGGTATCACCAAACTCCTACTCTAGACCATGCAGGAAATGCAAATTTACGATTCATCATGGCTTTTTCTGTATGGATGACTAATTTTTCTCTTATTCGAATCCTTTCACTTTTCCTTATCTTTTTTAATGAATCTGTTTAACGTCAATTTAATTGATCGTTTTGTTACTTCAATCATTTCACAGTGAATTCCTTGGCAAAGCAACTGTACAGGCAGCAGAAGTTATTATAAATAAATTCAAGAGACATGGATTAAGTCCATGGTGATCTCCAAGAATAGAAAGTCTTAGCATTTGCTGTAGAATTTGTGCTAAGGAATCCCAACCATGCAAAGGAATTAAGAATATTTTCAGCAGTGAAGCTTCATTAAACTATAAATGCTTAATGCTTCCCACCCAACTGTGAATCTGACCGTGTCACAAGAAACTTACAAAGTTGGGTTCATTCCAGACATTAGCTGGTGAACTCAGCAATCCTCAAGGAGCCACTTTCTAATGTCAAAGTTGGAGATTCTTCTGGTTAGTGATATAATTTTAGAAGCAAAATAGAAAAGAAAAAAGCTGCATAATAGAGGTGATAGGTACACACTCATTGTGACAGTGAAATCATTTTAATTACCCTTTTGAAAATGAAAGCTGTCAAAATAAAACCCCGAACTCTCTCACGCTGCATTATTCCAAAGATGACTTGTTAATTAATATTAGTCTCACAATAGAAACTTTTATGCCAAATTACACCTTCACTAGGTGTTAACATACCAACACCAGGATCAGATGCCTGTGTAGTTGTTAAGAATACACAAAGATAATTGAACTAACAACTATAAAAAGAATCCTGTATTAAAAATTGGTGTCTTTCGGTTGCACATCCAACATCCATGGTATGTAGGTAGATAAAGATGCTAAAATGCAGGAGTGAAATGCTACCGGTTTGGACCGAACCAGTCACGAAAAAGCTACCAGTTCACTTGAACCTGTAGTAAAAAAAAGCTACTGGTTCACCCCAGCCGGTAGTTAAAAAAATGCTACCAGTTTGGGTGAACTGGTATTTCCAATAATCAGCTGTGATGCGCAATTTATATTAGCTAGAATTGTCGGATTGCCTGCTTGCTAGCTAATCTAAATCATGTGGCACAGTGGATTCCCCCCCCCCCGCTTGCTGTTCTACTTACCTTTGCAGGTGCATTCAGTAGCAGGCTCAGCCTACCCACCTGGATGTCATCATGTCCCATTTTTGATGCTCTGCGCTTGCGCGGAAGGTCCTGAGCACGCGTGGAGGTGGCGCGAGCTCACACATTTGCAAACCGGTAGCGAAGGTAAGTTGATTGCACCCCTGCTAAAACGAGTTTGCGATTTGAATTTCTGGATCTTGATTATGATATGAGGTCTACTTAAAGCAAGACAGGATCATGCCTTCCTATAATTAGATCAACTGAATCCAGTCAGGCTTTCACTGGGATGTCATTTAAGATTTTCCTTGACAAGAAGGCATTTTTCACAATTTGGTATCCATCAGACACGTTGGGAATTCTGGTCTGAACATGAACCAATGTTTGAAAACCAGAAACACTCCACTCTTAAAAACAACAGACTGGGGAAAGATTCTTAAAATTATTCTTTGTAAGAGCCTCGGTAGCACATTGATTAGAATGCAGTGCTGCAGGCTGACTATGCCCACAGTCTGGAGTTCAATCCTGACCAGCTCAAAGTTGACTCAGCCTTCCATCCTTCCAAGATGAGGATCCAGATTGTTGGGGGCAAGAGGCTGACTCTATAAATTACTTAGAGAGGGCTGTATAAGCAGTATGCAGTGGTATATAAGTCTAAGTGCTATTGCTAAGTGCTATTTCATGTGGTTGTTGATAGCCCTATCCTCCAAGACTTTTTTTTACCAATTCAATTTCATAATTTCCAGAATTTAAACAGCATTAAAAAAAACCCACAATGCACTAGGAAATGGGAGAAAAGAGCCAGTGGAAATCGAGAGAGGGAAAAATGACTATATAGGTTTCGGGTGACATTCCTAATTACTTGTGCCACTAGGAAGAGGAAAACTTTAAACAACGTAAGCAATTACAATTTAAGCTAGTGACTACAGCTCTTGACAAACCACCCAAAGTCCGACTATTGCTACAAACAGTGCCAGTTTCTTTCATCCTGCCCATTTCTCAAAGAGAAATATTGCCACCTTATGGCGTTCCCAATGAATTTTCTTTGAAGTAAGTTTGATAAATGTGAACCGATTGAGACGGTGGGACTCTAATAGCTTCTAGAGGGCCACCAAAAATGAGAAGGTGATGTAAGAGTGGGCTTCGCAAAAGATTTCTCTTTGGATAAAACAACAGAAATAAAAGTAGCAATGAATTTAATTAAGACTTGATAAATGAGTGCCATGTATCTGCGGGATAGAATAGAACACAAAGTAGATATATATTAGATTTTTTTTTTTACAACCCCCGGTATGCCCAAATATAGGAGGAAGATAACTACTTCCATTCTCTGTCCTTCGGCTCGTCACAAGAGACCATCCAGGCAGAAACCCAATATTTTTACTGTTGCCTTTTTGTTACATTTTTGTTGTATTTTTATTACACAGACAACACATACAGACAACAATAAAAAAACAAAAAACAAAAAAAAGCATCATCACATACAGCATGTCGTTTGGTTACAGGTGTTTTAACATCCATATTCTCGAATAACATTTACCATCACAGATTTTTCATCTAGTATAACTAAGTACCTCACTTTCATTGTACAGTATATGTTCAATTACGATTAGTATTATTTTTTTTCCAATAAATCATAGTTCCCTTACATTCTTGATTATCTATTTGATAACAGTATACCTTTATATAATCCCCATGTGAAAGAAAAGATTTTCTTTACCAACCATTTATATTTATATATCACTATTTTCCATTATACATAATTCCACCAATCAACTATCAGGTATGCTTGTGTTCATTGTTATCCTTGTACCTCATACCTTCAAACAGAAATCTTATTCCTTCATTTTTCAACAAAATATTCTAAATAGTCACTACATATATATACCAATTTTCAATTATTCCCTTATTAAAATTATTTATCAACAACAAGATATCATTGTAATATGTTCTTAACGTTATACATTATCCAGGAGAAGGTTTTGAAGCTGATGCAATCTAATAAACCTAACCCTAACTTAAACCTATTCATCATAACCCACTTCGACTACCTTATGGTCATGGGCCAGAACAGGGATTACATATCATTGTAATATGTTCTTAAGATTATACATTATATCACCAATCCTCTATCAAGTATACATACAATCGTTGTTATCCTTATCCTTTTTAAAACCAGTATTTCTGATGATCAGCTGTGACCAGGGGTGGGTTCCGGCTCTTTTTACTGCCATCTCACTCAGGGAAGTGCTTCGTGTGTGTGTGCACTGTGTGTGCAGAAATAAAAAAAAAATGTTTCTGTGCATGCACAAAAACAAAAAAACAAGATGCTGGCACCTATGGGGCCGTTGATAGAAACGGTTCAGGCTTATGGCCGGTTGAGATACTACCTACTCGGCTGAACCAGGCCGAACTTGTAGGAACTCACCTCTGGCTGTGACGTGCGATTTATATTAGCTAGAAAGCAGGATTTCCTGCTTTCTAGCTAATCTAAATCGCATGGCAAAATCGATTTCCCCCAACCCCCCTTGCTTACCTTTGCAGGTGTGCTCAGTAGCAGGCTCCGCTCACCCACCCGGAAGTCATCACATCCCTTTTTTATGCTCTCCACATGTGCAGATGGTCCTGCACATGCGCGGAGGTGGTGCGTGCACGGACACTCATATTGCTACCGAGTTGATTTCACCCCTGGTTTTTTTCCATTATTGCAATTAAAATAAAATGTGAAAATTACACTCTAATTCTAAAGAAGCAGTTAAGTTTTTTTTAGGATTTTGAATACACAATGGCCTTCCTAGATACAAACAGCAAAGTTTCTTAAGAAGCACCTACAGTACACATCAATCCCCAGATAATTTGTCTATATTAAAGAGTGCAAGTCAAGTTTGCTTCTGCCATATTTTGCTGCAGAAAATCCAATGCATTTGAAATAGTACCATCCATCACCGCTTCAGATATGCTGTCCTTGAAATAATTTGGACTAGCTGAAACTTGCAGGGGTGGGGGTGGGGGTACTTTTTTTGAGCCTGGAACTCTGTAACAAAATTTAGGAACCCCAACCCAACTGTATTCCAATTTGTGAGATTTATATTCAAAGCTCCACTCCACCACAATATAGAAACTCCACTTTCACATGGATCTTAAAGCCACGCCTTTAAAATATCGCTTAAAGTTCAAGTCAGTTAATAAATTGGATCTTCCTCAATGATCTTGAGCACTCACCAGCCTACAGTATACATGGGATTGCTGTCAGATAAAAGAGGAATAGTATATAAAGTACTATGAGGCCCTTGGAAGAATACAAATGTAGTGAGAACAATTACTCAGTGGGATGGCTTGCCTGCGGAAGTTGTGAGTTTTCAAGAAGAGACTGGACAGACTGCGCACAATGTGACTATGTGAGACAACCCAGGAGCAAATACAGTAAACAGATGTTTGTATTTAAATAGTGGTTTTATCTACAAAGAATATATACATATACATACTTTAGTCAGCCCTCAAACAAACAGCAATCAGCAATTATAGCACGGAAGCAGACACACAGAGATAGATACGTCCCAATAGGGCCTCTTTTCATTACCGGCTCTTAAAGTGATATCAGCCCAAAAACCTTGCTGACTCATTCCCAGCTGTTCAGCTCTTAAATCACTACCCTGGCAAGCCATTTGTCCAGAATGGTATGGTCTCCTGCTTGAGTAAGGGATTGGACTCAAAGAAGACCTACAAGGTCCCCCACCAACTCTGTCATTCTGTATTGGTTTGTTGGGTAAAATAAGCTTCATATTTCAACTTTCATCCACCCCAGTTTTAGCAACCTTCAATTCTCAGTCTTATCTGAGCCCCTTCAGTTCATACAAACTGTCTCATTGTTTTTTTCATCAACTATTCCTAATTTCATAATTGTAAGGATTTAGTTTTACTGACCAACATCCATAATAATTAGACCAATATAATTTTTTGTTGTAGATAACAACAAAACGTTTATACATTCACAACTTCTGGAGGCAAGTTGTTCCACTGATTAATTATTCTAACTATCAGGAATTTTCTCCTTAGTTCTAGGTTGCTTCTCTCCTTGATTAGTTTCCACCCATTGCTTCTTGTCCTGACCTCTGGTGCTTTGGAGAATAGCTAGACTCCCTCCAAATCACCTGGTTGGGAAGGACAGAATCTAAAAGGCATACTGGCATACTTTGAATTATTATAACTATTACCTCCTCGTGATAGATGGGCCCAGAATAGACTTCAGCAACAGATCTGCTCTCTCAGAGAGAAGGACTACACCCTGACATTAGCCCTTTCTGTCCACTGCACCATAACAATCGCATTCCATTTCTTTTCATTCTGCATGAATAGCTGTACCCAATTTTCTTGCTGGAACCCTGATGCAAAAGTCGATCGAAGACAAAATGCACTGCATTCTGCCATTTTCAAAAGTTCCACCTACCCCCCTCTGGTCTCACCAGGGAGTCTTGCTTTGCCTTCCACAATACCTCCAGTAACCAATTGTTCATTTAGTCACCAGAAACACTACAGAAGACTCATTCAATCTCAGGTTGAATGGATAGATAGAATAGATGAATAGATGAATAGATAGATAGATAGATAGATAGATAGATAGATAGATAGATAGATAGATAGATAGATGATAGATGATAGATCTATATCTATATCTATATCTATATCTATATCTATATCTATATCTATATCTATATCTATATCTATATCTATATCTATATCTATATCTATATCTATATCTATATCTATATATATATATATATATATATATATATATATATATATATATCTTTATCTATCTCTATATCTCTCTATCTCTATCTCTGTCTCTCTCTCTCTCTCTCTCTCTCTCTATCTCTCTATCTATATCTATCTATCTATCTATCTATCTATCTATCTATCTATCATCTATCGAGAGAGACAGAGAGACAGAGAGATATGGGGTGGGATGGAGGGAGAGAACATTGCAAGTATTTCTATTAATAATTCCTGGTGATTCTTGTGATGTTTGTCAGTAAGGTGAAATTACAGAAATATATCTGAGTGTGTGTGTGTGTGTGTGTGTGTGTGTTTTGTGTACACATATATACAACCATAAACACAGATACACATAGAGGCAGGCACATCTGTGGAAAGAAAGCCAGTCAATTATTACTAGTTGAGGAGAAAACAGCTGAGAAATGAAAAGCTGGCTTAGAAGAAGGAAAACATCAAGAATAATTTGAAAAATACGGTTCTTGAAACCCTTCAGAAGATGGGAAATAATTATTTTCTGGTTGCCCACTTATTTTTCAACTCTTTTCGCACATCTTGCCTTGTAGTGGGAATCGTAAAGCATTGTTTTCTGTTTTGATCTTTTCATATATATAAATTCACAGGGCTGGAAAGGAATGCAGGAGTCCTTATACCATCCCAGAAAAGGGGTCACCAAACCTCCAGCAATGGAGCCACCCACCCACCCACAATTCCAAGAAAGAACCTGTCCCATTGATTAATCTTTCCTGCTGTTAGGAAATTCCTCCATCTTTACAGGCTGGATCTCCCTTCGTGTTCTGACCTAGGTTTTCTGAGAAAGCATAAATCACACTCTTACAGGAGCTCACTTCGTTACACGCCGCTAGGGATTCGAACCGTCGAACTGTTGGCCTTTCTTGATTAACAAGCTCAGCGTCTTAACCACTGAGCCACTGCATTGTCTAAGACACCCAGTGAGCCACCACAGTGGCTTACACACTCAGTTGCTAAGACACTCAGTGGCTGAACCACTGAGCCACCTCATTCTTCAGATATCTTAAAAAATACATTTTGCACGAGCCGCAGAATTTCTCAACTCATCATTTCCCCAATCCAAAGCTACAATATTTATACTTCTGCCACAATATATAGGCAAGCATTGACATTCCAGATGTTACTGAAATACCGTTCCAAATATCACTAGGAAGAGATGCCCAATGGTGATGGAAACTGAGAACAACAGTCCATTAACATACGGCTTTCCTCTGGCAGCATTTCTCTGCCCTGACTGATTGATTGATAAACAGATGCACACGGAGATGTGAAGGCAAGTTATTCTACAAATTAGAGGCTTGCGGGGAAAGGAAGTTTCATGAGACTCCCTCCATTTATTGCTGTCAAATGTTCTCTCTCTTTCATGGAAGTCAATGGTCCAATAAAAAGAAGTGCGGATACATGCTCAAAATACTGAAATAACTCTCAATGTTGACTTCCGTTGTCTTGCATGCAAAGCACCAATTCACCTGATCCCCTTCAAATATTAAAACAGACTGTGAATTGAAACCACTTCGCAGGAGGAGGGCCAGAACAGATCATGCTCCCTTTTAGAAAACTCCCCCTTCACAGGATTAACTCATCTCAACTATTCTCTTCGTGTAACCCAGAGGATTCAAGGACCAGTCCAAAGAGTCTGAAAATTGCATGAATCTGGGGAAAATTCAGATGGTATACAGGAGTAAGCACTGCTTCGGGATCAATGCGGCGACCGAAAATACATACTAGTACGGTAGTGCCTTGGTACTCAACTGTTTTGAAACTCGTCAAATGTGGTACTCAACACATTTTAATGTGAACATTTTATCCCAGTACTCATTTTTTATTTGATTCTCAACGCATAAGCTAGAACTTGTCGGTGTTGGCTGCCTTGTGACTCACTACATTATTCCTTAGGGGGGGAAATTGTTCTGTTCTATTCCTATTCCTATAAAATTGTAATACAGGGTTGAAATGTGGGGTCCTGGGTGCTGTTTGAGCCTGGTTGTTTTCATTACCTAACAAGATAATATCATCAGTGCTGGAAGGGAGTGGGGATTCTATTCCTATTTTCTATTCTAGTCTCTATTCTAGTCTCTCTTCAAGTCATATATATATACTACACAGCCAATCAACCCACTTACAGCAATAAAGCCAGCAACCCACGCCCACCCACCAAGATTTATAAAAAGACGACAGCCCCGACCACGCCTTACTCGCACAAGCACAAAGCCGAAAACACCAGCCACAAAATAAAAATATAAAATTTGTGCTGATAAATAAAAAAAAGGAAAACTAGTATTGCCATATCCTTACTGGGATTCGAACCTGGGCTGCTTTTACATGTTAAGCAGTTGTATTAGCCTCTAAGCCACAAGCTCTCCTCCTTTATTTGGGCAGTATGCTCCCTCCCATATTTGGGCATACCAAGTCCTTTGACATAACACCAATGCTTGAGATTCACTGCTGTGTTCCTTTAAAAAAAAAATCCTATATTGCACCACTTCAAATGGCAAAATACAAAATGCAATTCCGTATTTAAGAGCTGTCATGGCAGATCATCCATTTGCGTAGACTAATGTATCCAAACCAGCTCAGACGCGATCCTTCCAGCGAAAAAGGGGGCAGCTGCCTCTTTCAGTAATTCTTCCGGTTATATTTTAATTCGAAATTTTCATTCTTTCTCCTGGATTCACAAGCCCTCTTTGGTGGGCAGAGATGTTAGTTGATGTGCTCATGTTGCCTTTTTTTTGGGGGGGGGGGACGTACTATGAGATATTGACAATTCCCGCCTTCGCAGGCTACCACAATATATCCTACATCAATGATGGCAAGCCCTTTTGGCACCGAGTGCTGAAAAGGGAGCGTGCACACTCATCAGGAATGCATCTCAGAAGAGGAGCTGCCCAGGGGACATGCGCACACCAGGAAATTAACTTCCAGTTTCCAGCACGCACACTTCCAGTTTGTGGTGCGCACACTTCCAGTTTCTGGCGTACATGCATGCATGCATGATCAGCTGGCCGGCACCAGGGGTGGGTTCCGGCAAGCACTACTACTGGTTTGCACATGTGCATGCTTGATGCACGCTGTGCATGCATGCGCAGTGCAATTCAAATTGTTCTGTGCATGTGCAGAACTGAAAAACAAGATGGTGCCACCGCTGCCTGGGGAACCAGTTTGGGGGCATGACAGGCCTGGGTCACTGTAACTACTGGCCACTAAACCACTACCGGTTTGGCCGAACTAGCCTGAACAGTTAAGAACCCACCACTGGTCGGCACGCATGCACACACCAGAAAAAGCAAGACCAGCTGTTGAGTTTTTGGCACTGCCGCATTTGTAAAGGCCAGCTGATCGTTGCCGAGATCAGCACTAGAAATCCGGAAGAAGAATCAGCAAGGCCGCATGTGCCAGGCGACATGGATCTGCATGCCACTTCGGGCCCATGTGTCATAAGTTCGCCATCATGGCCCTACATATGTAGTAAGTGGTAGGTTTCAAATTTTTTTAGAACCTCTTCTGTAGGTGTGGCCTGCTTTGTGGGAGTGGCTTGCTGGCCATGTGACTGGGTGGGAGTGGCTTGCCATCCATGTGACTGGGTGGGAGTGGCTTGTAAGCCATGTGACTGGGTGGGCGTGGCCAACTTGTAAAATTTGGTGAAACTCACTTAAAAACGCTCTTGCTTAGCAACCAAAATGTTGGCTCAGGAACTCTGGCATTTGAAGCACACAAGTCTTAAAGCTGTCAAGCTACAATACCCTTACACCGCTAACCCTTTAGGGAAAAAAAACCCAGAGGTGTTCAAACTTGACAGCTTTAAGACTTGTGGACTTCAACTCCCAGAATTCCTGCTCCAGTCATGTTGGCTCAGGAACTCTGGCATTTGAAGCACACAAGTCTTAAAGCTATCAAGTTACAAGACCTTTGCACCCCTAACCCTTTAGAAAAAAAAAACCAGGGGTGTTCAAACTTGACAGCTTAAAGACTTGCGGATTTCAACTCCCAGAATTCCTCCTCTCGCTCTTCATCTTGATGATGTGCGGATGGGCGGGGAGCTGGAACCGGTTCTAAACGGCACTGTAGATTTGTGGAACCTCTTCTATAGAAGACGTTAGGACTGGCTGGAACCCACCCCTGGCCATAGTGCTTTCTTTGAAGACAATGCAGAAGCTCCTAAGTGGCCCCCAATGCATTGGGCCTTCTTTTAAACTGGAAGTAACAGAGTTAACTGTGTGACACCACTTATCTGCTTCCAAACCCAGGTCGAAGTACTGATTATTCCCTATAAAAAACCTCGATGGCTCAACTCCCAGAAACACACAGACTGTCTTTGATGGCAGTTTTTGGCCTAGAGGATCCGCAGTTTAAGGGAGGGTAATGGTTCATCACCCTTCCAAACTGTAAAGGCAGTGGAAATCTTTTCAAACATCACATTTCCTAACTCTCTGCCCTTTAAAAGGGCATTTAGGGCTCACAGGGTGTTCTGGGTGTTGAGGATAAAAGCTTTGGCTTTTAATTAGTTAGGGGATTCAATTGTGCTTTCTACTTTTTCCTCACAGTTATTGTAAAACTACCCAAAGCGCTTAGGAAAGTAGCTGGCAGGCAAAACCTTTTGTACATAAATAAATTTCAAACTGTGCCTGGCAAGATATAATTGTGCCGCAACTCACACACGTCTGTTGATGAAACGTGAATCAGTTCGTGATAAAAGGGGAACCGATCAATTTTTTTTTTGCCTACCCCTATTAAAATGGCTTCACTCGCCAGGCTATGGGGCTGAAAGAAATAAAGCTGTATATTGATCACTGACCAGTAACGATATGAGAGCAGTGGAGAAAAGTCAGAGGCATTTCAAGAACGAGGGAAAGCAGGAATGACTTCATGGGATGTTTTTAAAAGAAATACACGGGCCAAATAATTCCATGCAGAGGGGTGAAGGAAGAGGCTCCTTCCTTCCTTCCATGCGTCCTTCCTTACCTCCCTCCCTCCCTCCTCCTTTCCTTTTCCCTTTTCCTTCCTTCCTTCCCTCCCTCCTTTTCCTTAACCTTTTCCTTCCTCCACTCGTCCTCCCCTCCCTCCCCTTCCTTCCCTCCCTCCCCTTTTCCTTTATGTTTTCCTTCCTTCTGCCCTCCCTCCCCTTCCTTTCCTCTCTTCCCTTTTCCTTTTCCTTCCTTCCTCCCTCTTTTCCTTTTCCTTCCTTTCTTCCTCCCCTACCTCCCTTTCCTTCCTTTCCTCACCCCTTTCCCTTCCTTCCCTCCCTTTCCTTTTCCTTTTCCCCTTCCTTCCTTCCTTCCTTCCTGCCTGCCTGCCTACCTGCCTTCCTTTCTTTCTTCCTTCCTTCCTTCCTTTCTTTCTTTCTTCCTCCCTTCCTTTCTCTTTCTTTCTTTCTTTCTTCTTTCCTTTTCTTTCCTTCCTTCCTTCCTTCCTCCCTCCCTCCCTCCCTTCTCTTTCTTTCTTTCCTTCTTGTGAAAACTCATGGACTTAAACATAAGCTTCAAGGAGAAAAAAATCAGATAAATTCTTGCAGATGGAGCACACAGTGTTGTACCCTTGTTTCGTGATCAAATAGGGGAAAGAAGGATGTGTGTGAATGTTGTGACTTCTATGGAACAAGACTGGTCTTCCAAAAAAGGCAGGGGTCGAGAAACAGGCCTGGCAAGAATCCCAAGAAAAGCCCTTGATTATTCTAAGGTAGAACAAGAGAATCTCAAAAGCCTGTGCCCAAGTGGCTCTGTCCCTTTTTTATAACCAAACAAAAACCAAGTGAGTTATTCTGATTTTCTTTCTTACGTTTCTCTCATTCTCAAAACTACGCAGTCTTTTTTTTTCTTTTGCAAATGTCCCCCTTTAAGGACTCCTTCGTTCCTTCCCTGTGCCCCCATTTACCAGCACTCTGCAAGCAAGAAAAATAAATAAATAAAACCAGGAGGAGCATCCTTTTCAGACAAAGAAAACTTCTGAGAAACCGCAAAACAGAATTTAACACAGCGTGTGCCAGCATTATCACAGAGGGAAATGTAATAATGCTGGACTCACGCGGCAGAGAAATTGTACAAATGCAGTTAGCTTTGTTTCCTTTCACTTAAACATGTGTTTGGCTCCAAATAAAACAAAAGGAAGTGGTGTGTCTCCCCCCCCCCCCACTTCACCACACTCTTTTCATTATTTTAATTCCTTTATCTGGAAAGGCAATTTCATTTATCCGCAAAACCCCTTGGCAGAAGGATAAGATAATTGGGAATCTGAAAATCCCCATGTAGGAGAAACGTATTAACCACAAAGTACCAGAGTCTTTTGATAATCATAAAACAAAAAGTTGCTTGCCTTATTTAATCCACTGAGTCATAAGTGATTTACAGGACAGAATATATTAATATCTAACAACTATTGTTTGCCTCCGCCAAAAAAAATAAAAAATTGTACAATCTAAATTTGCTCCCGTATAATTTTAGTAACGTGTGTGCTAAAGTTTTCTCCAATTTACCAAAACAAAAACAGAAAAAATATGACATTTATACTCATGTATAAATGAGTTTGTACTGCATTATTGTATTGTACTGCAAACAAGGACATACAAAACCTTTGCTAGACCAATTCTCGAATACAGCTTGTCTGCCTGGAATCCGCAGTGTGTATTGGATATTACTACAATTGAGAGAGTCCAGAGGTATTTCACGAGAAGAGTACTCCACTCCTATACTCACAGCAGAACACCCTTCACCACCAAGCTTGAAATTTTGGGTTTGGAGAACCTAAAACTACACTGCCTACAATCTGACCTAAGCGTAGTATATAAAATTATCCGCTACAATGTCCTACCTGTCAACCACTACTTCAGCTTCAACCACAACAACACATGAGCACACAATAGATACAAATTCAAGGTAAACTGCTACAACCTAGATTGCAGAAAATACGACTTCACCAACAGAGTGGTCAATGCCTGGAATGCTCTACCTGACTCTGTTGTAACATCCCCAAACCCCCATCATTTTAATCTAAGACTGTCCACTGTTGATTTCACCCCATTCCTAAGAGGTCTGTAACGGCCATGCATAAGCATATCAGCATTCCTAACATCCCAGTCCTACTGTCTCCATTTATTCATACCCATTTACACTGTGTTCATATTTATTTTTATACTTATACCTGCTATCTTTTACATGTTTGACAAACTAAATAAAATAAAATGAAAATGAAAAGAAAGCCAATGTTTGCTCTTCTGAAGCAAACCGAAGAGCCATTTTCTCTACAAGATATTCCCTCGCCCAGTGTTAGGATAGAGACCACAATTCCCATGTTCGGATTACATACTTTCTGTTTTAAGGTGGAACTGCCTCCAACATAACAATCCATGGGATAAAGCTGAATTCTCATTTGGAGTTAAGCCATAGATTGGGCCAAGCAAGCAAAAATGCCACCTCTGGCTGGCCCCAGAGTGGGGGGGGGATGGAGGTTTTCCTTCCTCCAGAAGTGGGGAGGGAATTGAGATTTTGCAATATCCTTCCTCCAGGAGTGGGGAGGGAAAGGAGATTTTGCAATATCCTTCCTCCAGGAGTGGGGAGGGAATGGAGATTTTGCAATATCCTTCCCCCAGGAGTGGGGAGGGAATGGAGATTTTGCAATATCCTTCCCCCAGGAGTGGGGAGGGAATGGAGATTTTGCAATATCCTTCCTCCAGGAGTGGGGAGGGAATGGAGATTTTGCAATATCCTTCCCCCAGGAGTGGGGAGGGAATGGAGATTTTGCAATATCCTTCCCCCAGGAGTGGGGAGGGAATGGAGATTTTGCAATATCCTTCCCCCAGGAGTGGGGAGGGAATGGAGATTTTGCAATATCCTTCCCCCAGGAATGGGGAGGGAATGGAGATTTTGCAATATCCTTTCCCCAGGAATGGGGAGGGAACGGAGATTTTGCAATATCCTTCCTCCAGGAATGGGGAGGGAATGGAGATTTTGCAATATCCTTCCCCCAGGAATGGGGAGGGAATGGAGATTTTGCAATATCCTTCCTCCAGAAATGGGGAGGGAACGGAGATTTTGCAATATCCTTCCTCCAGGAGTGGGGAGGGAATGGAGATTTTGCAATATCCTTCCCCCAGGAGTGGGGAGGGAATGGAGATTTTGCAATATCCTTCCTCCAGAAATGGGGAGGGAACGGAGATTTTGCAATATCCTTCCTCCAGGAGTGGGGAGGGAATGGAGATTTTGCAATATCCTTCCCCCAGGAGTGGGGAGGGAATGGAGATTTTGCAATATCCTTCCTCCAGAAATGGGGAGGGAACGGAGATTTTGCAATATCCTTCCTCCAGGAGTGGGGAGGGAATGGAGATTTTGCAATATCCTTCCCCCAGGAGTGGGGAGGGAATGGAGATTTTGCAATATCCTTCCCCCAGGAGTGGGGAGGGAATGGAGATTTTGCAATATCCTTCCCCCAGGAGTGGGGAGGGAATGGAGATTTTGCAATATCCTTCCCCCAGGAATGGGGAGGGAATGGAGATTTTGCAATATCCTTTCCCCAGGAATGGGGAGGGAATGGAGATTTTGCAATATCCTTCCCCCAGGAATGGGGAGGGAATGGAGATTTTGCAATATCCTTCCTCCAGAAATGGGGAGGGAACGGAGATTTTGCAATATCCTTCCTCCAGGAGTGGGGAGGGAATGGAGATTTTGCAATATCCTTCCTCCAGGAGTGGGGAGGGAAAGGAGATTTTGCAATATCCTTCCTCCAGGAGTGGGGAGGGAATGGAGATTTTGCAATATCCTTCCCCCAGGAGTGGGGAGGGAATGGAGATTTTGCAATATCCTTCCTCCAGGAGTGGGGAGGGAACGGAGATTTTGCAATATCCTTCCCCCAGGAGTGGGGAGGGAACGGAGATTTTGCAATATCCTTCCTCCAGGAGTGGGGAGGGAATGGAGATTTTGCAATATCCTTCCCCCAGGAGTGGGGAGGGAATGGAGCTTTTGCAATATCCTTCCCCCAGGAGTGTGGTGGGAATGGAGATTTTGCAATATCCTTCCTCCAGGAGTGGGGAGGGAATGGAGATTTTGCAATATCCTTCCCCCAGGAGTGGGGAGGGAATGGAGATTTTGCAATATCCTTCCCCCAGGAGTGGGGAGGGAAAGGAGATTTTGCAATATCCTTCCCCCAGGAGTGGGGAGGGAATGGAGATTTTGCAATATCCTTCCCCCAGGAGTGGGGAGGGAATGGAGATTTTGCAATATCCTTCCCCCAGGAGTGGGGAGGGAACGGAGATTTTGCAATATCCTTCCTCCAGGAGTGGGGAGGGAACGGAGATTTTGCAATATCCTTCCCCCAGGAGTGGGGAGGGAACGGAGATTTTGCAATATCCTTCCCCCAGGAGTGGGGAGGGAATGGAGATTTTGCAATATCCTTCCCCCAGGAGTGGGGAGGGAATGGAGATTTTGCAATATCCTTCCCCTGCCACACCCACCAAGCCATGCCCATAGAACCGGGTAGTAAAAAAAAAATGAATTTCACCCCTGAGTAGGACACATGAAAGCAATAAATAAAGCTCTTAAATTTAAAAACTCAATTAAAATAAAACGAAGCAGGAGGGAGAAGAAGGGAGAAAAGCATGCCCAAGGAGGAGGTGGTGGCGTGTTCTTCACTCATCAGCATTTCTTCAAGGCCTTTTGGAAGGCCAAAAAGGGTGGGGGGAGAACCGGCCCTCGGAAGGCAAGATGCCCCAGAAGGTGAGAGCCACGGCAGGGAAGCCTCTTCCTCTAGACACCACTTAACCAGATTATTTCTTTTCTCTGTGTTAAAAGGCCCATTGAATTAGAAATAGCTTTGAAATGTGGACAAAGGTTTCCGCTGTGGGAGCTCTTCAGTTCTTTGACAAGGATCCCATGTTTCAATGATGTCCGAAGGACCGTCCTCCTACTCAAAGTAAAGTAGCCACCTTGTTTTACTTCTCTTGTGCAACCCTCTTGTAGCCTTTGCAATTGTTTGATATTTCATGACTGGAAAAAAAAACACCTAGTCTTTTCGCACTATGACTGGAAGTAGCCAGAGAAGGATACTAGATGCAGGATGGCCAGTTTAACCAGTGGTGGGATTCAGCCGGTTCACACCTATTCAGGAGAACCGGTTGTTAACTTTCTAAGCAGTTCGGAGAACTGTTTGTTGGAAGAAATCTCCTTTTGTTTTTTTTCCCCACTTTACAAGGCTAATCCCGTAAGGAAGGCAGGAAGGAAACATTCTGGTGTTGTTTTTAGCCTAATCTTTATTGCCCTGCTTACAGAAACTGTCCCTCCAGTTAACCCTTACTACATTGCAATGGCTAAGGCGAAGCACCCATTGACCTGAGTCACATTGAGTTGGCCACGCCCACCCGGTCACATGATCACTGAGCCACGCCTACCCAGCTGGTCATTGGGGCAGAGAAATGGTTGTTAAATTATTTGAATCCCACCACTGACTCCTACTAAAAGTAAAGTAGCCACATTGTTTTACTTCTCTTGTGCAACCTCTTGTAGCCTCTGCAACTGTTCAGTATTTCATGACTGGAGGGAAAAGGTTCACCGACAAAAGGGCGAATGACAAAACCGCGCCCGACTAAACCACGGTGACAAAACCGCGAGTTCTAAAGCTCTCCAATGAATTAGTGCTGAATCGCGCCGACAACAGCGCAGCAACAGAAGCGCGCTGTAAAACTATACCTAAACCTAAATCTAAACCTAACCCTAAACGTAACGCTAAGCCTAAGCCTAAGCCTAAGCCTAAGCCTAACCCTAACCCTAAACCTAACCCTAACCCTAACCCTAACCCTAAACCTAAACCTAACCCTTACCTTAACTTAAATCGGCTTTCTGTCGACGCGCTGTTGTAAAGCGTCCTTCTGTCGCCGTGCTGTTGTCGGCGCGGTGATGACATCACAGTTTTAGCAACACGGTTTTGTCGGCACGCTTTTGTCATGCGCGCTTTTGTCGGGTCGGAGGGAAAAAACCTTATTTATTTATTTATTTATTTGTCAACAAGTACAAGGAAACAAGTATGGAAAACACATGAAGAAATGGCACAAATAAATGGATATAAATAAGCAAAACACAGCCATATACACATAAAAAGAATACATATTAATGGGGACAGGATGACTGGAAGTAGCCATAGAAGTATACCAGATGGGGGATGTCGGGTTTAATGATGGGTCACTCACTTCCTTGAAAGAAGATAGCTAAATTACAGGTTGAAGGAACTCTTTCAAGTAGATGGATTCTTTAAAAACCTGACCAGCAAGAATTTGCAGCCGATTCATGACCTGAATATGGCTCATAGGTTTGACACTTCAGCATATAGATTTTTCTTGCTTCCTGGTGACTATTTCATGCTGAGCAAGCAAGCTAGAACTGAAGATGAATGATTGGCTTGTTGCAAAGATAAGCAGTTTCTGGGGGCATTAGCAAGGATCTGGAGAAGTCCTATGACTTTTTAAAAAATATAATGTCATATTTCAAATTCCCCCCGCCCCCATGTCGTCAGGGTGTTTCACTCCGAGCTAACCTGATGGAAAGGCAGTTAAAAGTCTTTTGATTGGTATGGATGATGCCCTTGGTTTCAACTTTATTTTATGACACTTGAGCATGTCAAAAATATGTTAGAAATGAGTATATCCCATATATTGTTCTTAAAACATACTAACTGCTTTCTTTATAACTGGCACAAATGTCCTATAGATTGAGACCAGCAATCTGAAATGAAACAGACTCATCACTGTTTTTCTGAAGAGTCCAGTATCTCTTCTGCTCTTTTTGGTCACAATCTTTCATTTATATGAATAGAATAGAATAACACAGTTGGAAAGGACCACGGAGGTCTTCTAGTCCAACCTCCTGCTTAGGCAGGAAACCCTGTACCATTTCAGACAAATGGTTATCCAATCTCTTCTTAAAAACTTCCAGTGCTGGAGCATTCATAACTTCTGGAGGCAAATTCTTCCACTGGTTCATTGTTCTCACTGCCAGGAACTTTCTATTCAGTTCGAGGTTGCTTCTCTCCTTGATTAGTCTCCATCCGTTGCTTCTTGTTCTGCCCTCAGGCGCTTTGGAGAACAGTTTGACTCCCTCTTCTTTGTGGCAGCCTCTGAGATATCGGAACACTGCTATCATGTCACCCCCTAGTCCTTCTTTTCATCAAGCTAGACATACCCAATTCCAGAAACTGTGGAAATCTTCACTGAAGTGTGCAATGGTTTGGATAAACAGAGACATTTAATTGAAGCCAGCATCCCTTCCTGGGATGTTCTGAAAGGCAGAATCTTCCTGAACACCAGAGGTCCTTCTAAAAGAGACCTTCCAGATATCTCCAGCCCATGGCTGTGTTCCCATAGCACTTAGCCATGGCATAAGGGTTTACTCAATTAACCCAATGTTATGAGTTTTACATGACACAATGAACTATGAGTTACGCTAGGTTACAAGGCTTCTGGGAAGCTTGTACTTCAGTCTTCCATTCTTCCCCATTAAAGAGGAGAATCTCTCCTTGGTGGAAACACAGCGTGGAGTCAGAAAGACCCAATTCAGGAGTCATGCTTGCCAGTGGTGGGTTTCACATTTTGGTATCACCAGTTTGCCCTGTGCATGTGTGTTCCCTTCTGCACATGTGCCTAAATAGGATGGCGTAGAGTAAGGACAGGTGGGCGGGCGATTTTCACTACCTGTTTGGTCGAACCGGTCTGAGCCGGCTGAATACCACCTCTGATGTTTGCCATATTGTGATTTGTTTTTCAATAAAACATGGACTCAACCTTGGTGAGTGGTGTAATAATGCTACTGGGGAAAACCCCAGCAAAATCTGTTCCTCAGCTCTTCCTTCGAGATTTAATGAAAGCATGGGGAGCCGTGAAAAAGAGCAAATCAATAAAAGGATGAGTGCAATGATTGAAAGAGGGAACACGTTCCTCTTGTAACTAAATGAGTACAAAACACCATGAGGCTTCCACCAACATTCTCATCTCCTTTGAAAAGTAGTTTTAATCAATTTTTTTTGAGAAATGGAAGGGGGGAAAAAAGGAGGATTAGGACAGCATACTAAAAAGCAGAGACATCACCCTGCCAACAAAAGTGCATATAGCCAAGGCTACGGTTTTCCCAGTTGCAATGGATGGCTGTGAAGGTTGGACCATAAGGAAGGCTGAGCGCCAAAGAATGGAGACCTTTGAACGATGGTGCTGGGGAAGACTCCTGTGAGTCCCATGGACTGCAAGGCGATCAAACTGGTCAGTCCTAGAGAAGATGAACCCTGACTGCTCTTTAGAAGGCCAGATCCTGAAGATGAAACTCAAATACTTTGGCCACCTAATGAGAAGGAAGGACTCACTGGAGAAGAGCCTCATGCTGGGAAAGATTGAGGGCAAAAGAAGAAGGGGATGACAGAGAATATGGTGACTGGATGGAGTCATGGAAGCAGTCAGCGTGAGCTTAAAGGACTCCAGAGGATGGTAGAGGACAGGAAGGCCTGGAGGAATACATGGGGTTTTGGGGGTCATGATGGGTCATACACGATTTCACAACTAACAAGAACATGGACAATCAACTATCAGTAAGTAATTTTTTTCAGTGATTTCCATCAAGTTCAGACAAAACAACAAACAAATTCTAGCCTGCTATCTTAACAATTCTTCCCACAACGCCCCAGCAAGCAGATGACCTGTACTCCAAATAATAACTCCTCATCCCCCCCTGGTCCTTACTTAATACTCATTGTTTACTTTTGAGTTAATTAAAGTTGACCTGAAAGGGGTGACATAGATTTTTAAAATGATTTTTGGGGCGTGCTCTTTGAGATTCACACTGTAAGGGGTACAAGGATGAAACTCACCGAGAATGCAGATCCCAATTCTTGGGATTCCTGCTAGCATAAGGAACCTTTAAGTTGTCACATCAATGTTTTACTCATGGAACAGACCCTGAGCCTGGATGGAATGAGTTTAAGACAGCTTTGCTTTATTTTGTTTTTCCATCTCGCATGCACATATTTTATAAATGGAATCCAGCAGGCTAATTCTCACACTTATTAGATGAATCCATCTCCAGTAATACATAAGTTGAGCTAATCCTTATAAAAGGTTCCCCTGGAGTCCTCCAGCTCAAATATTAAAATATTACCAGCCAGAAATTCTCATTAAAACAAAAACACCACTGTACAGGTGATGTCTCCCTTAGAGAATGTCAATTTTGTGGAAGTAAAAGCAAAATAAGACAGCTAAGGACTGGACTGAAATTGTTTTTTCACACAGCATCATTAAGATTGTAAAGCAATCGCAGAATCAAAACAGAGACACATGTTGCATTTGATGTAGTTTGCAAAGGAGAATACTGCTTCCTATTTTTCAAACATAGCCAAGGGATGCAAAGGGTAGAATTATATCATTTGTCCCTGAGCTCCTTGCTGTGAAAGTAGTTTTCTTAGATGACAGTGGGGTAGAAAGTAAAAAATAATAATAAAAGCATTCTTTAGGAAAACCACTAAGAAAGAAGGGAAAAATCAGATTAAATCGAAATGTGCAAGTTTGCCAACAGTGAGGGGGAACGATGCCTTAAGCCATGGCTTAAAAGTAGCATGTCTTACAACACTAATGTCAGCCTCTGTTTTGCTGCTTGTTTTTCGGCTGCCATTGAAACGGGGAGGGGAGGGCATGGTATTTGGGTGAGGGAATTATTCAGTGCAGGACTGATTGTAATAAGGGAGTTGTTCTCACCATCTACTGCGCATCTGCAGAGAGAGGAGTTGCTGCCAAGGCCAACTGTCCAGTATAAATGGTAAATGGTAAATGGTAAATTTATTTATAGGCCGCCCTTTTCCCTGGGGGGACTCAGGGCGGCTTACAACAGATAGGGCAGGAAGACACACAATGACATATATAAATAACATATAATTAAAATAAAAGCAACATTCATTCATCATTCGGGTGGGGACAGACTATAATCTTTAACCCCAGGCCTGACGGGATAGCCAGATCTTGAGGGCTGTGCGGAAGGTCTGGAGGGTGGTGAGGGTACGAATCTCCACGGGGAGATCATTCCAAAGGGTCGGAGCTACTACTGAAAAGGCTCTCCTCTGCGTAGTTGCCAGTCGACACTGACTGGCAGATGGAACTCGGAGGAGGCCCAATCTGTGTGACCTAATAGGTGGCAGGGAGGTAATTGGCAGGAGGCGGTCTCTCAAGTACCCAGATCCACTACCATGGAGGGCTTTAAAGGTGGTAAGTAGCACCTTGAAGCGCATCCGGAGATCAACAGGTAGCCAGCGCAGCTCGCGGAGGATAGGTGTTATGTGGGCGAACCGAGGTGCACCCACAATCGCTCGCGCGGCCGCATTCTGGACTAGCTGAAGTCGCCGGATGCTCTTCAAGGGCAGCCCCATGTAGAGCACGTTGCAGTATTCCAGCCTAGAGGTCACAAGGGCAACCTCATGATGATTTTTGAAGAGGTCTCCCACATGACACCTGTGGGGTGTTTGGATTATAGCAACAGCAATAGCAGTTAGACTTATATACCACTTCATAGGGCTTTCAGCCCTCTCTAAGCGGTTTACAGAGTCAGGATATCGCCCCCACAGTCTGGGTCCTCATTTCACCCACCTTGGAAGGATGGAAGGCTGAATCAACCTTGAGCAGGTGAGATTTGAACCGCTGAACTGCAGATAACAGTCAGCTGAAGTGGCCTGCAGTACTGCACCCTAACCATTGTGCCACCTCGGCTATGTATGATTACGCGCACTTTTGCTTCAGATCTTGCTTTGCTTAGCTACTATCTACTCATAATCAGTAAAAGTACTCTTAATTCTGCAAAATGGAGTTGAGTGGTTTCTTTCTTGGTTACTGAGGGAAGCAGCCCTGACAACTAATGCAAATTTAAACAAACCACCTTATGGATAATCCCAGTGCCTATCCTGCTAATTGGCCTTCAACCATAAGCTGCATTTAAAAAAAAAAAATCAGAGTGGATTGATTCATATATCACATTAAATCAAGGTTCCCAACATGGTTGATACCAACTGCCAAGCATCAATAGGATTGTCCCCTGTACCATTAGAATATATGAGAATGAGAATATATCTGCAGAACAAAACTCCACATTGGCGACTAGAAAGGCATCCGGCTATTAAACACTTTGCGAGCTCCAATCAGTTCCCCAGACTCCAAACTGCAAGGGATTATGGGGTAGTTAAATGTCAATGATAAAAATTTGGGGCATGGTGTATATTCTGAATCAACCTTAGAATTTGGAGGGGGGGAGGGTGTCCCTGAATCAAACCTAATTAAGTTCTAATTAACCCAAATCATCCCAACGATCATCTATTGTGGGAGGGGAGTGTAAATTACAGCAATATATTTATGAACTGTATTGGCTGCCCATCTTACTACAGGGCAACTCATATTTATTCCTTTTTAAGTTAATATTTTAAGTAATACTTTTTTAAACTTCATATTAAGAGTATTGCATTGATACACTCCAGTTGTTTCCTTTTCCCACCCAGAAATGAAAGAGATAATGTAACAGAAAATACTGCGCAGTTCACTGGTTTGCAACGTCGATAGAATTTGTTAAAAGATTACATAATCTGATTAAAAAAAACAGCCAGCTTTTCTTTTCTTTTTCTCTCCTTGACAAAGGATATAGCATAACGGACTGAGGAGCAAAAATACTTCTATTTCTATGTCAAGAGAAGAAACCCCATGCATTGAAAGCTGAAACACATTACACTTGGCTTCATTTGTATAAATCAATTGTTCTCCTAGACCTAGGAGAATATAAAGAAAAATGACTCCAGTGGATGCTAAGACTGCTTTTGTTTTTGTTTCTGTTTAATTAACTGATGACTAGCTTAATTGGGATAGTACATCTTAGCTACATCTGAATGTCTGCCTCACTCAATTAGATGGTCTTGCTAATAACTCCTGCCCTTCTCCTCCAAGATAGCCGAGCTATTGTCACCTTAAAGAACATTAATTCCAAGGTCATATTGTAAGAATGATGCCAACCGTATCTTCCATGCTTCGGTTCTACTCGATGATCGATATGAACAAAATTAAGAATGAGCCAGTTTGGTCTAGTGGTGAAAGCATCAAGCAATAAACCAGGAGACATATGAAGAATGGTTACAGCATGGATCGTCAACCTGGTCCCTACCACCCACTAGTGGGCGTTTTGGGGTACCAGGTGTGTGGTAGGGACTTCGGAGGTTAAAACCTCCTTTTGAGCAAGTGGGCAGGCGCGAGCGCACACATCAATAAACCAAAGTGCGCGGGCACGCAAACAAGCAAACACGTGGGAAGAGGAAGGGGAGGAGTGGAAACTGATAGCAGTGACAGGCAGAAGCTACCACATATCTTGCAGAATCAGGCTTTAGTGCTGTTAATCATATTATGAGCAAACAGAGAAACCGTCTGAATATCACCGAAAGAGGGGACCTTCATTTGTTCCGTACGAAAATCGAACCAGAGATCAAATATTTAGTCTCGCAGCATCGGCCTCAAAGATCTCATTAATCACTAGTAAAGCTAATTTCAATTTACTTTATTGTTTTCTAATTAAGCTTTATAAAGTTAAAAACGTTATAAACATGCATAAAGTAGAAATAAAAAGATCACCCTGGCTTCACTGATAACGGATAAGAGCCTGTGGCCTAATGGCTAAGAAGTCTGCCTAGTATGTAATATAGCCCAGGTTCAAATCCCAGTAAGGATATGGCTAGCTGATGAGAGCTAAATAGCTTGAAATAGATCTATACTAGTCTCCCTTTATTTATTTATCAGCACAAATAAAAAAACAAAAAGATAAATGTAGGTACATTTCTTTTTTTTAAAAAAAAACACCCTCCTTTCTAAAAAATATTCCGCACTTGTGCAAAAACTGGTGGGTGGTAAGGAAATTTTTCCATCAAGAAAGATCCATTAGTGGGCGGTAGGTAGAAAAAGGTTGACTAACACTGGTTAACTGACTAACACTGGGTTACAGGAACCAGTGGCTGCTTAAGGACGAACAGTCCATAACTACAGGGCAGGTGGTTAGATTCTGTGCAGCTGCACTGGGGATTCGTCGGAAACACATGTCTAATCCACCATACCTACTTTATACAACACATGTGGCAAACCCTTTGTATAGCTTATTCCTTTCCCTTTTAGTATTAAACTGACTGCAAACCACACAGTTTATGGAGTGCAATTTTAGTATAGTCAGACCATGTGTAATTGACAAACTGGATTTTTATCAGAGATTTTATCTGTTATTTATTCTTTTATTCGACAATTTTTAATTGTATATTTACTGGGTGTTTTTATTTGTTCTGGTCTATGACTGTAATGAACTAAATTTGGTCACCACACTATAAAAAGGATGTTGAGACTCTAGAAAGAGTGCAGAGAAGAGCAACCAGGATGATTAGGGGACTGGAGGCCAAAACAAACAATGAACAGTTGCAGGTACTGGGCATGGCTAGTCTAGTGAAGAGAAGGACCAGGGGAGACACGATAGCAGTCTTCCAATATTTGAGGGGCTGCCACAGAGAGGAGGGGGTCAAGCTATTTTCCAAAGCAGCCAAAGGTCAGACAAGGAATAATGGATGGAAACTGACCAAGGAGAGATTTGGCTTAGAAATAAGGAGGAACTTTCTGATGATGAGAACAATCAACCAATAGAACAGAAGTTGCCCTTGGAAGTTGTGGAGGCTTCATCACTAGAGACTTTCAAGAAAAGATTGGACTGCTATTTGTCAGTAGGGTCTCCTGTTTGAGTGGGAGGTTAGACTAGATGACCTCTAAGGTCCCTCCCAACTCTCTTAATCTCTTAAATTGATTGGTTGATTGTATAAATTAGCGCTCGTTTGTGAAGATGATCAGGAACAAAAATAAATAAATTTTACAAAGTAAGATGAAAGGAACCTGGAATGTGACACCTAAAAAGAGAGGTAGGATCACATTCTTCAAACACCTGAAAGCATGTCCAGAAAAAAAGAACATAGAGAACTATTCTCTAATACCCAAAGTGCAAGAATCAGGGAGGGAAAAAAAGAGAGAGAGAAAACGATAGGAAGGCTAAAGGTAAAGGTTCCTCTTGCACATATGTGCTAGTCATTCCCGACTCTAGAGGGCAGTGCTCATCTCCGTTTCAAAGCCGAAGAGCCAGCGCTTTGCGGAGACGTCTCCGTGGTCATGTGGCCGGCATGACTAAATGCCAAGGGCGCACAAAATGCTGTTACCTTCCCACTAAAAGTGGTTCCTATTTTTCTACTTGCATTTTTACATGCTTTTGAACTGCTAGTTTAGCAGAAGCTGGGACAAGTAACAGGAGCTCACTCCGTTATGTGGCATTAGGGATTCAAACCGCCGAATTGCCAACCTTTCTGATTGACAAGCTCAGCGTCTTAGCCACTGAGCCACTGTGTCCCTGAGATAGGAAGGCTAATTGATCTCCAATGTTAGGGGGGGAAAAACTTCCGAAAAAAAAGTACGGTTATGAAACCGTTACTCAAACGTTTACCTTGGCTGGATGTCTTCAGAATAGAAGCCGAATAGCTATAAAATGGGGACATTTTAATTAGGATCCCTGCACTGTGCAGAAAATTAGAATCAATGGCTGCTTCCAAAGTTCTAAGATTAAACGCATTTAAAAGCAACCATGAAATTGAATGGATTAGAAGAATGAAGTATAGATAGGTTGTACCTGACAGGAATGTTTTTCTTCCAATGCAAGAGAATGAGGAAGAGAAGATGGATAGATTTCGGGACTGTAGCGGGGTTGGGGGGTGTGGGGAAGCTTTATTCTTTTCTTCTGAATTTGTTCTGATCGTTATAATTCTTCCTGCCTTTACTAACAATTACTATGCCTCTTAACAATAAACATGGAACTATTGTGAGATAAATCCACCGCAGAATGGATTTGGAACGGGAAACCTCTCACTTACTACATCTAAGCCTCATTTTTGCCCATCGTGTCTTTAAAGCCCTGAGTTAGCTAACTGAGTTCTCCAGCCCCATAATTGGAGAAAAGGGAAGATCAGATTGACTGCCATCTGTCAGAAAGGGTGTAGGGTCTTCTGCTTGGGGGGGTGGGGGAGGTTGGACTAGTTTACCTACAAAGTCCCTTCCAACTCTGTTATAATCCCATCCAGGGGTGGGTTCCTGCCAGTTCTAACCTCTTCTATAGAAGAGGTTCCACAAATCTACAGTGCCGTTTAGAACCGGTTCCAGCTCCCTCCCCCCGCCCGTCCGCACATCATCAATATGAAGAGCGAGAGGAGAATTCTGGGAGTTGAAGTCCACAAGTCTTAAAAGCTGTCAAGTTTGAAGACTCCTGGGGGTTTTTTCCTAAAGGGTTAGGGTGCAAGGGTTTTGTAACTTGGCAGCTTTAAGACTTGCGTGCTTCAAATGCCAGAGTTTCGGAGCCAACATTTTGGTTGCTAAGCAAGAGCGTTGTTAAGTGAGTTTCACCACATTTTACAAGTTGACCATGACCACCCTGTCACATGGCTGGCAAGCCACTCCCACAAAACAGGCCATACCTACAGAAGAGGTTCTAAAATTTTTTGAAACCCACCACTGGGCAAGGACTCTTAAGGTTGGCCCCCTCTTCCCCCTCTAGCTGGTGATTCCACCACATTGCCTTTCCTTTTGAAGGACTTTGATCTAGAAGTCCTTCAGATTTGGTTATACCAGGGGTCAGCGACCCACAGCTCTGAAGCCACATGTGGCTGTTTCATCCCTCTGCTGTGGGTCCCTGTCACTCAAAATGTGTGACACCTGTCGGCATGTGATTTATTGAGTTTTTTTACTCCTGGTAGGCCAACCATGGGTAAATCCAAGAAAAGTTTCAGAAGAAAACAGAATGTCTAATTCAATTACATATGCTAGTTTTGTGGTCACTCAGGAAATAGGCACCGGAAGGGTTTTGTGGTTCCCAGGGGTTTTCTGCACTTTGAATGTTTAAGGTTGCCGACCCCTGGGCTATATTATCAGGCTTGGAGGCCCCAGGGGAACTATGACATTTTAAGATAGGCCCATCGTTGGAAATAACATTTTCTCTCTCTTATGCTTGGTGGTTGGTAAATTTTACCAATCTTTTCCTTACTATTACCATAGTTTTTGGAGTATAAGACGCACCTTTTTCCATCAAAAAAGAGGCTGAAAATCTGGGTGCATCTTATACACTGAATACAGCATTTTTTTGCCTCCCAAAACCCCACCCCCTTCACCAAAATAGCCATGTGTAGCCTTTAGGAGGCTTCCAGAGTGCTCCTGGGGGCTGAAGAGGGCAAAAATGAATGAAAAGCAGGCCATTTTGGGGAGGTCTGCAGAGTGCAAAAACATTTTTTTATTTACCTCTTCAAAATCTTGGTGTGTCTTATACTCCGGTGCATCCTATATTCTGAAAAATGTGGTGATAATTATTGTTTTTACATATTTGTTTTCCTTATTCTACTCCCCTTATGTGAGATGGGAAGCCATATAAATCAGATTAAAGGAATAATCTAGATCAGAATTTGAAGCTAAGCATTCACTGTCCAGTTTGTTAGGAATAAAATCTAACGGTTGGGTTGGCAATATATAAATCATGTAACAATGCTATACTTGTTTCTTTAAATCATACTGTAAAATGTGATTGGTTGCTGTTTCCTCAATTGGCCATAAGAGGGAGACAGAATGACTGTTAGGTCTCTGGTTCGTTAGATGCTGGGTTGATCTGATCTGAGTGAAAGCTGGCTGTTAGAAAGTGCCATGAGCTATTGAAAGGTTTGCAACTGTTAGCAAATTTTGAGAACTGAACTGATTATATGATACTGGACTACATTATTTGGATTATCCCTTAACTGGAAAACATTGATGACTGACTGTCTTATCCGTGTATGATTAGGACTGTTTGATGGACTCTGATACCTCTATTTCCACGAAAGTAAACGCCTATTTAAACTGCAGTGTCTCTGTATGCTGGTTTGTGTGTTCTCCGACACAACTCTCACAATGCTTCTCTGAACGTACTCGCTCTCCCAACGGGGAACTTACCTAACACAGTTTCAATATTCTAACCAGTCCATCACAGTGCCAGAATGCCACAGGCCTTGGGTACATTATAAAATATTTTAATGCTGGCTCTCCTATTCTGAGTTTGATAGCTAAACACACACACACACACACCAGTTTTTCCCTAAATAAGGCAAATTGGGGAGCCACTAATCAACACACCCATTGACCAATCGATTGTCAAGCCAAATCGCACAAGCATAAATCAATGTAAATTGCTATTCTGTACTTGGACCAACAGATGGCAATACAGCTTAAGGATTTTGTAACACCTTCACTGCATCTTGATGCTAGGAATAGGGTTCAGTTATTTCATGATACTTTAGTTATTAGTCTGATAGCATAATAATGCGTACTGATAAGTGGTTATAATAACTGAGAGCCAAAGTCTCCGAGAGGCAGCTTTTCTTAATATCTTCTCTAATTAACTCTGCATTTGAAGTTAGATAAAAGCTATTACGAGCAATGAAAAAAGAATCTGGAAGCCTATGGATGACAGCATGCCAAGATCTGGTAAGGTTGCGTGGAGTGGCAGGGCCGTGAAGTTTGCCACTCAGGACAGCAGAACAAAATGCAGTCCGGTTTAGAGTGCTATGTGAATCACATCTCTATATCTTTAACTGCAGAGACATATTTTTTAGGGCACACGAATCAGCCCTGATCAAACTGGAAATTGCCAATCTGATTCAGAAACTTGATTAGCAAGGTACATCACTTTGGAAATGTTGGACTGATTCAGAAAGCTTTTAATTTAGAAGAAGAAGAAGAAGAGGAAGAAGAAGAAGAGGAGGAAGAAGAAGAAGAAGAAGAAGAAGAAGAAGAAGAAGAAGAAGAAGAAGAAGAAGAAGAAGAAGAAGAAAGGAAGGAAGGAAGGAAGGAAGGAAGGAAGGAAGGAAGGAAGGAAGGAAGGAAGGAAGGAAGGAAGGAAGGAAGGAAGGAAGGAAGGAAGGAAGGAAGGAAGGAAGACATACATCCCCTGCTTTTTGCCTTTACCTACACAGGGTATGAGTGACCTGTAAAATATGACACTGCTTTTCTCTTGGCATCATTGGCAACCAATTCTTAAAAACTGGTTTAATTATCAAAATGGTTACTATAAGCATTAAGGTAAAGGTTCCCCTCGTTCCCAACTCTAGGGGGTGGTGCTTATCTCCGTTTCAAAGCCGAAGAAGTCTCTGAGGTCATGTGGCGGGCATGACTAAATGCCAAAGGCGCACAGAACACTGCTACCTTCCCACCAAAGGTGGTTCTTATTTTTTCTACTTGTATTTTTTACATGCTTTCAAACTGCTAGGTTGGCAGAAGCTAGGACAAGTAACGGGAGCTCGCTCCATTATGCAGCGCTAGGGATTCAAACCGCCGAACTGCCGACCTTTCTGATCAACAAGACAAGCTTTTAGCCACTGTGCACCATCACTAAAAGAGTTACATTAGCACATTTGCAAACATAAGATAAAGTAAGTGTGCTCTGGAAGTATACATTCAAACCCACCCTGAATTTCTCAAAAAAAAAAATCATTTTGGCTGTGATCTTTTACTTAGTACTGGAGACTCACCACAAAGCACCTTAAAAACCGTATCCACCATCTACTAAAACTATAGCAAAAAGTATGTGATTTCCCTGTGTGCATTTATTAACCGCAGAGCCTACAAAATGTTTGCCTAATTCAACACATATTAACTTCTTTTTCTTGGGCCAAACTATTCAGATATAAACAGAAGAAGCTCATATTGGCTCAAGGTACGATAAAATTGGTTTTACTATTATGGAGATTCACAGGGGGAAGCTTTCCCTGCATTTGGCACACAGTTTACCAAAAATTTGAAGCCAGTCCCTAAATTGAAAGCTTTCTCCCAGCTACAACATGGTTACCAAGTGAAGTGATGACTAGGAAAGATATAAAGAAGTCAAATACTTACTACTGAACCAGTAAGTAGTTCCAGATTCATGGTCAGAGTTCAAGCAGATAAAAATTCAACATTGACTCCAAAATGTAATTCAATAAACACATTTTTTAGACGTTTCTTCTAACAGCCAAGAGTGTGGAAGCTCTGGGTGTGCCAGAGGCCCAAACTCCAGCTGAAGGCCATTAGGGGAAAAAACCTCGTTAGTTCTTTCTGAGGAGATTTTTTTCTCCAGCTTTAGAACATTTGTCAGTTTTTATTTTATTTTTGTAGGTAGCTTGTCTTCATTGCATCTTCTTGAGGCAGCCTCCCCTGAAGGAATAAAAGCCAATGATGGCTTAATTCAAACCTCAGATTTCCCTAAGTAGCTGGCTTCTGATAAATAATGATGTTTTTGCCCTTCTCTTTCTCTATAAGAGTTTGCAAGGATTAAATAATGCATTTTTAATGTTTTCAAAATGGAGGGCAAAACTGGAGGCCTATAAGACACCAATCTTAATGGATGGTAGGGTCATCTTGGAGGTTTTCAAGGCCTCCCCCCACCCCCAATTTTTTTTTTTTTTTGCAACCTTTCATTCAGTGGTGAGTTTCAAAAATTGTTCAAACCTACTCTGTGGGTGTGGCCTCCTTTGTGGGAGTGGCTTGCCACCCATGTGACCGGATATGAAGATGCCGACGACACTTGTCAGAACCACCTTAAATTACCTCACACACAGCACTGGCATGCATGAGAATAGGATGTAAACTTGTTTTTTAAAAGGCATCTTTGGTTTGCGTTAAAACAACTTCAACACACGCAATGTTCTGATTGCACCACAAACGCAGTAGTCATCCTTACCTTTCACCGAGGCACTGAGTTTTATAAATATGAGCATGATAGTGTAGAATAATCATATCCAAGGACCAGTGGTGGGTTTCAAAATATTTTGGAACCTCTTCTGTAGGTATGGCCTGCTTTCCGGGTCCACTAGTGGAACCTCTTCTAACCAGTTCGGTAGATTTGATGAACCGGTTCTAGCGAATAGGTGCAAACTGGTAGGAACCCACCTCTGCTTTCATTGCATTTGGGGTGTGTGTGCTCGTGGAAGGTATCAAGAAACTAAGCATATTATTCCTTAAGATCTCTGAACATCATTCCTAGAAGTAGTTCTGACTCTGTGCCCACTTAGGAAGTGCGGTTCTACAACAACTTGCCTCCAGAACTTGTAAATGCTCCAATACTGGAAGTTTTTAAGAAGATATTGGATAACCATTTGTCTGAAGTGGTGTAGGGTTTCCTGCCTAAGCAGGGGGTTGGAGTAGAAGACCTCCAAGGTCCCTTCCAACTCTATTATTATATTGACATTCAAAGCCTGGCATGGAGCTTGAGCCAATTGAGGTTTCTCTTTACTTATTCTAGATTAAACTTTAGAACATTTGCATCACAATAGATTACCTCCTTCCTTCCTTCCTTTTTTCTCTTTTTCTTTCTCTCTCTCTCCCTTTCTCTCTTAACTTAATACTTTAAGTTAACACTTTTCTCTATGTGTGTATTTCACACATGAATACTGCTTCTTCCAGCTCTGTAAACCATGAAAAATAAAACTTTAGAGAATCACTAACCCAATATGAGGATATTTAAGCAAACTTGAAAAGAAGGAAAGGAAAAGAAAAAAAGAAAAAGATAAAAATAAAATAAAATAAAATAAAATAAATAAATAAATAAATAAATAAATAAATAAATAAATAAATAAATAAATAAAGGGGTGGGAGAGAGAGAGGAAAGGAGAGAGAGAAAAAGAGAGAGAGAAAGAGAGAAGGAAAGGGAAAGAAAGAGAAAGAGAGAGAAAGAAAAAGAAAAAGAAAGAAAAGGAAGGGAGGAAAAGAAAGAGAAAGAAAGAGAAAGAAAGAAAGAAAGAAAGAAAAAAAAAGAAAGAAAAAGAAAGAAAGAAAGAAAGAAAGCTCTCCATTATAATTTAAGTAGCCTAAAGGGATGGAAGTTGGGAGTTAATGTATTGTATGATTTATAGAGAAATTAAATTAGTCCTGGGTTTGATTGCAGTAATTGCAAAAATTATTGCAGCAGTAGATACATTATATGTATCATTATAAAGAAGATTTTTAAGTGATGATTTTCAATAATTTTCAAACTGGGTAATTTTAAGCTTGCTTGCCTTTTCTCAAAAACATCAAAGTGGCATGTTTTCAGAGTCATAGCTTAATTACTGTATTTTGCAGACCTGTTGATAAAGCCTACAGGAATTCTAATTAGCTGTCATTTTGCATTGGTTTTCCCTTTGCGCAGCCCCTCCTAGCTCAGCTTGTGTTCTTCAACAACCGAGTTTGTTCATTCAAGGACAATTGCAGCTGTTGAGCATCTGGCTTGCTTCCAAGAGAGAAGAAACCTGACACCTTTTTTTTGGTTTTTTTTGGAAACTGTTTTCTAACCCATCCCTAGCGTCATCCAATCATCCCCCCCGTAGAAGCTCTGGGAAAGTTGCCTCCAATGTGTGCAAACATGTTACCTTCCAAAACGTACATTAATGATTAAGCACTTAATTCTGTGCGAGTTCTAGAGGGATTTTAGAATGCCATTATTTTCCATTGGTGATAACGCATTGCAGTCCTTTACACACCTTTGCAGCTGATATTCCATCATTCAAGGCAAATGTGCTTTCAAAAGTTGTAGGTGCAAATGTACAAACGTTTTTACGTTTGCATATTAACACCTTGGATGCCTACAGAGCACACTGCTTAACATAGAAAGGAAATGTATGATATAAAACTGTAGGAAGTTATCACCCAGCCCTCTCCCAGAAAAACGAAATATCCTAGGAAATATTGAAAAAGCAGACTATTTCTCTGGATGTGAAAAGAAAGAAACATGTTTTAAAAGACAGAATAGCTGCCTGTAGCTTCCTGCCCATCTCTACTTTGTCAATGGGCCATTAAGAAGGCCAAGCTAGTCCACTTTACATAATAAAGACTTCTCCACTTCAGTTGCAGGGGGATGGGATTAAAGCATGATAATATTGGCCCCAACTGACCACATGGCATCTGAGAACTCAACCAAACCTGGATTCAAAACACAGCCTAGAGAGTTGCCCCTGCATGGCCCCATGGGAGTCTGACAACCAATCAGAATGCATTTTTTACACAGGAACAGGAAACAGAGAGGTGGGACTGAACAGGTTATAAAAAGCCTAGCAAGCCCCTCCCTCAGTCCTTCTCTTCTTCTCCACCAACATTGAAGCATGTGATCACCTTTTCTGTTCAGGGCTCAAGCCATGTGGCCCTGTCCACCATTGAAACCATCTTTCCAAGCAGCCTCCATGTCTCCAGTGTCTTTTTCCCCACTTGGAGCCGAACCCAGAAGGACATTTTTTTCATCAAGACAATGAAACATATTGTATATTAAAAGTTGTACGTGCTTTTAGTCAACGACTATAGAGATTTTCAATCATCCAGCTCATGGTTATTCCAAAGGTGCTTTTCAAAAGGCGATTGGACTTTCTTGGATTTCCCCCACCACTTGAAACCATTTCGCCTTTCATCCAACAAGCTTCTTCAGTTCAGAAGTGGATGAGAAGCGAAATGTTTTAGAGGGAAAAATGGACAGCAATAGCAATAGCATTTAGATGTCTATGGAGAGTCTCAGTCATCCTGTTATCCCAAAGATGCTTTTTCAAGAGGCAATTGGACTTCCTGGTTCTTCTTGAAGATTTTTAGCTTCTCATCCAAGAAGAGCTGAAGAAGCTTCTCGGATCAGAAACGTCTTCAAAGAAAAACCAGAAAGTCCAGTTACCCCTTGAAAAAGCACCTTTGGGACAACCACACTTAGACTTAGAAATAACTCTTAGACTTATATACCACTTCACAGTGCTTTTACAGCCCTCTCTAAGCGGTTTACAAAGTCAGCATCTTGCCCCCAACAATCTGGGTCCTCATTTTACCAACCTCGGAAGGATGGAAGGCTGAGTCAACTTCGAGCCGGTGAGAATTGAACTATCAAATTTCAGGCAGCTGAAGAGGCAGCAGAAGTAGCCTGCAGTACGGCATTCTAACCACTGCGCCACCACGGCTCATGTTATTAGCCCTTTTTTGATGTCCTCTGATCAAGGGTTGATAAATTTAGCTGATATTTTTCGTATCAGACAGGGCAATAACCAGGGTTATGGTATTCACTTACCTTCCCTACCGGTTCTCAAATGTGAACATGAGCATACTAGCTTCTCTGGCACACGCTCAGCCTTCTGTGCATGCGCTTTTGGCTAAAAAAAAGGGCCTAAATGGGATGCCATAGAGCCGGGGCAAGTAGGTGGGGCCACCCACGATTTCCACTACCGATTCAGGTGAACCCGTCCAAATTGGTAGAATACCATCTCTGGCAATAAAGCCAGAATGAACATGTTTATGGATTCAATCTAGTCCCTCTCTTCTTACATTTTGAATACAGGCTATGCGTTCTTTCACCCAATAGATCTGACAGTGCTATGACCCGCTGAATCGTATCTTACCTTCATTCTGGTCACATAAGTGTTCTGATCCCCTCCTCCGTCCAGTAACGAATGCCGAGACAAGCTTAACTGGAATGTCACAGCACTTTATTAGCAAGAAACCAAAACCTCGGTGGCTGAAAGCCAAGCATAACAAACAGATTGGCAGCAACTCAGACTTCGACAGATAACAGCTTCTCCAGTGTTAGGAATGACGTTGAATCCTGCAAAACCAGGCTCCTCCCAGTCTCTCTTTAAATACTATCTTGAGAGGAGCCTAATAACCAACACCTGGGTCCAATTATCTTTGTAACTGCGTAGCTGCTCTCTACGTCGATCTGCCCAGCGTTGCCGGGCATCCAGGACCACCTCCCTTGTCTCCTCATCACTACTACGTCCAAGGCATGACGTCAGGAGCACACTCCCTTCGGCTCTCACCACTGCTCCATGCCTCAGGCGCCTCCTGGTGGCCAACCAGCCTCTCTGCGCCCTGCTCGGAGTCGGAACCCTGTCCAGGATCCTCCACCTCTTCTAGAGCCGACTCATAAGGCCCCTCGCTGGCGGAGTCTGTTTGCAGCTCCAACAGCTCCTCCTGGGCCACAATACATAAGTATCCAAAAATGCTTACATTACACTACAGTTGGAATCAAGCCTTTTATAGACTTCACTTCCAAAATGTCAAGTTGTGACCATCCTTTTACTATATGATTACTCTGAAAGAATGTAATTACCAAGGGAATAAAGGTGCTTAGGAGCCCATGTGCATTTATTTTTAATAATATATGGGAGCAAAATGTCATTACCTATTAAAAATTATCAGTCAAACCAGTAGCCTAGATTTATATCATTTGAAATTGAATAGAAGTGCTCTTCTACCATCACAATGATATTTAAAGGGAAATGTTCATTCAATCATGCCAGCATAAGTCTTGTATGGACAGATTTACCATCAGGCCTCCAACTTCTGCAAATAATTATTCCTACCCTATTTTAATTAAATGCTTTTATCCTAATTAAAATAGTTAAATATTATGCAGCCACTAATTGTTACATGAAAGGATAGCTAACTACATTTATCTTTCTGGATATGTCAATTTACAAAGAGGGGAATTAGAAGTAAAAAAA
Source organism: Thamnophis sirtalis (assembly GCF_051295495.1). NCBI lineage: Eukaryota > Metazoa > Chordata > Lepidosauria > Squamata > Natricidae > Thamnophis > Thamnophis sirtalis. The sequence continues at coordinate 49,733,040 of NW_028261393.1, read as the reverse complement.
AACAACCTGTAATATTATACTATTATAATTGTTTTTTTCTTCCAAAACTATATTCTGAATAGTTGATTTAATTTGAAGGTTAAGATTTTAAAGCTTTTTTACAATTTTCTATACTGCATTGTTATAATTTGATATCCAAAGAGCCATTTCCATCATGTCTGTTATGCATCTTTTCCCCGTTTATTTCCAAGGTTCAAAAAATAAATTTCAAATTCTTTAGGACTTCCTTCCTTTTATTCTTTAAATCCTTTCCCCTCTTCTTAACCATCTGATATATGAACTCAGGTCAGTGTAGATTATTCTCAGGGCTCAGAACAACAAGCTCCTATTTCTGTTCAGATTAGTGCGTTGCCAAAAAAATGTATTCTGCAATTAAATAAACAGAATTTCTCATTCAATCTTAATGCTGGCAATTAAATGCTGGAACTTATTTTTTTTTAAAAAAAATTCAAGCATGGTGCTATTTACATGCTTAGTAATCCACCATAGTTTTTTTTATATATATAATAAATGTGGCAAACCCCTTGCACTGCTTATTCCTTTCCCTTTTAGTACTAAACTGACAATGGGCCACACAGTTTATGGATTGTAATTTTAGTATAGTTAGACCATGTACTGTATAATTGACAGGCTGGGTTTTATCATAAATTTTAGTTGTTATTTTATATTAGAATTTTTAATTACATATTTACTGAGTGTTATTATTTGTTCTGGATTGTCGGGTCTATGACTGTAATAAACTTAATGGATTATTATTATTATTTTAGAATAGAATAGAATTCTTTATTGGCCAAGGATGATTAGACACACAAGGAATTTGTCTTTGGTGCATATGCTCTCAGTGTACATAAAAGGGGAAAAAAAGAGGAAAAATGCATTCATCAAGAATCATGAGATACAACACTTATTGATAGTCATAGGTTACTGTTCTGACCCCCCTCTTCACTCGTTCACAAACGACAGCCACACACACAGCTTGCAAAAGGAATGTCTTTATCAGTCCCAGCTCAAGCTGGCTGCAAGTCCAAAATAATCATAGATAAATGGCTCTTACAAAAAGTCTTCACTCAAACTAATTACCAGAGTTACGTGAATCCAGACACTTAGCTAAAGGCTTCTCTCAAGGGTTACACACGTTGACTTCTGCAACTAAGGTGTGGCACCATCAGTCTTTTATCCACAGGAGGAGATCCTAACGAGCAACAGCTGCTCATTATCCTGCATCCCGAAACAACTCACAGGTTTCTGCTGAGTCACAACAGGTTACTAATCAGCAATCAAATTATACTAGGAAACAACAGATCGTAAAAATACAAGCAACATGGTTATAGTCAGAAGTGGGAGGAGATGGGTAACAGGAAGGATGAGAAGAATAGCAATACAGTCTTAATGAATAATGTGATAGTGTTGTGGGAATTAGTTGTTTAGCAGAGTGATGGCATTCAGGAAAAAAACCCGTCCTTGCTTCTAGCTGTTCTGGTGTGCAGTGCCCTATAGTGTCATTTTGAGGGTAGAGGTTGCAACAATTTGTGTCCAGGATGTGAGGCAGTGGTGGGATTCAAATAATTTACCAACCGGTTCTCTGTCCTAATGACCAGGTGGGTAGGCGGGGCTTAGTGGTCATGTGACCATGTGGGCGTGGCCAACTGAACATTACTCAGGTCGATGGACGCTTCGCCTTAGCTGTTACAATGGAATAAGGGTTAACCGGAGAGGCAGTTTCTGTAAGCAGATCAATAAAGATTAGGCTAGAAACAACACCAGAATGTTTCCTTCCTGCCTTCCTTACAGGATTAGCCCTGTAAAGCGGGGAAAAAACAAAAGGAGATTTCTTCCAACAACCAATTCTCTGAACCTCTTAGAAAGTTAAGAACCGGTTCTCCCGAATAGGTGCGAACTGGCTGAATCCCACCACTGATGTGAGGGTTCTGTAGATATTTTCCCGGCCCTCTTTTTGACTTGTGCAGTGTACAGGTCCTTAATGGAAAGCAGGTTGGTAGCCATTATAAAGGAGTAGCAACTATTAAATCATTAACCTGGTTTATAAGGGTAAAAATGAAAGCCTTCTTCACTGCACATGTCCATCACATTTAGGAAGAACAAGAGTAAAATAGAACTTTTATAAAAAGAACATCACTCCAGAGTATTTTGTTCCTTGAATTAGAATCACAGCAGGCTGGCAGTGTCAGGATGACTTTGGTTGATCTTGAAAAGCTAAGGAGGATTGGCTCTGATTAATATTTGTTGGAAAGTATTAGGAATTAGGCGGCACCATCTTGTTTTTTTACTTCTGTGCATGCGCATAACATTTTTATGGCATTGTGCATGTGCGTGCGCATGCTTGCACACGAGCGAACCAGCAGTAGCACCTGCCAGAACCCACCCCTCGTTGTAGCAGACAATTTTGTGTACTATGCTTAGATCTGAGAATCTTGAAGATGATCTTGAAGGCAGCAGCAAAGTATCCTTTGACTCAGAAAGGAAATATTTTCCCCTACACAAGTAAATATAATTCCCTCCCTGTGTGGGCATTGTAACTGTATATAATATAAGAGCCGAGGGGGCGCAGTGGTTAAATGCAGCACTGCAGGCCACTTCAGCTGACTGTTATCTGCAGTTTAGCGGTTCTAATCTCACCGGCTCAAGGTTGACTCAGCCTTCCATCCTTCCGAGGTGGGTGAAATGAGGACCCAGACTGTGGGGGCAATATGCTGACTCTGTAAACTGCTTAGAGAGGGCTGAAAGCCCTATGAAGCGGTATATAAGTCTAACTGCTATTGCTATTGCTATAATGCAGTATATACAGTATAATTGGTTGTGACTCTTGGTCCTGTTCCTCAAGGTTATTCTTTCTATCCAAGACAGAATCCTTCAAGGTTACAGGGAAAAGTGAAGCGAAATCAATAGAACGAGAGCTAGTTCTTCGGGATCGTTTCACCAATTTGGAACGGAAAGATTTAAGATTGATCTTTCAGAAACCAGTCTTCCTTGAAATCTGCAAGCCCACGTTCTTACTCATGAGAAGGGCCTCTGCCATCCAGATAGCCTTTTCATTCATTGCTATTCCAATTGGTTTGATGCCGGGTCTGTATGAGACTCAAGCATTGCTACATAACAAAGGATACCTGAACTTGGCAAGCCTTGTTTTTAAAGGGTAGGTTGCAATGAAGCAATAACTCTGCTCTCTTGGAAGATCTGCATTCAGTTTTGGTCGCCACAATGCAAAAAGAAAAAGAAAAAGTGGAGACTCTAGAAAGAGTGCAGAGGAGAGCAACAAAGATGATTAGAGGACTGGAGACTAAAACATATGAAGACTGGTTGCAGCAGAGGTGGGTTGTCCCAGTTTGGCCCGGATCGGGTGAACCAGTAATAGCGGCAGTGGGAGGCTCCGCCCACCTGCCCGGACGCTTCTGCACATGTGCAGAAGTGTCGCGCGCACAAAAGCATGCGAGCAAACCAGTAGTAAAACATTTGGAAACCCACAACTGAGTTGCAGGAACTGGGTACATCTAGTTTAATGAAAAGAAGGACTAGGGGAGACATGATAGCAGTGTTCCGATATCGCAAGGGCTGCCACAAAGAAGAGGGAGTCAAGCTATTCTCCAAAGCACCTCCAAAGAACAAGAAGCAATGGGTGGAAACTAATCAAGGAGAGAAGCAACTTAGAACTGAGGATAAATTTCCTAACAGTTAGAACAATTAATCTGTGGAACAGAAGTTGCCTCCAGAAATTGTGAATGCCCCAACACTGGAAGTCTTTAGGAAGATGTTGGATAGCCATTTGTCTGAAGTGGTGTAGGGTTTCGTGCCTAAGGACTAGAAGACCTCCAAGGTCCCTTCCAACTCTGTTATTCTAATCTATCTATGAAAGAATGTTTGCCACTATGGAAATGTAGGTAAACATGGTAGCATTTACATAAACGGATACAGAAAACAGAACTCAGAAAATTCAAGAGATTCCAAAGGACAGTTGGACATGCAAAGGTTAAAATCTCCAGAGGAGAGGAGGAAGGAAGGAAGGAGAGAAGAAAGAGAAGAAAGGGGGGTAGGAAAGAGGGAGGGAAGGAGGGAGGGAAGTAAGGAGGGAAGGAAGGAGGGAAGGAAGGAGAGAAGGAAGGAGGGAAGGAAGGAGGGAAGGAAGGAGAGAAGGAGAGAAGAAAGGAGGGAAGGAAGGAGAGAATGTAGGAGAGAAGGAAGGGGGGAAGGAAGAGGAAAGGAAGGGGGAAAGGAAGGAGAGAAGGAGAAAAGAAAGGGAAGGAAGGAAGGAGGGAAGGAAAGAGGGAAGGAGAGAAGGAGGGAAGGGGAAGGAGGAAGGGAAGGAAGGGGAGTAGCAGAGAAGAAACGAGGGAAGGAAAGAGGGAGGAGGGAAGAAGAAGTAGGACCATTGTAAGATAAGATGGATCTATGGGATGGTAAGAAAGCAATCTTCAAGTATATTGTCTGTAGGGAAAAATTGTTATAAGTACATATTATTAATAACAGTTATGAGATCATATAATTGTGAATGTATATATGAAATTGATAAAATAAATAAATAAATACAAATAAAAAAAATAAAATCTCCAGAGGATCGAAATATTACTCAAAAGCTTTACCTCCCGCCTCTCCTAACATTCAAGCCAATTCTCAGGCACCACCCAATTAAAGCAATTCAATTTAAACATTGCACTACTTTAAGAGGCTGTCAGAAAGCACTCCTGGTTGAATCTATAGCAGCAGTGAAGCAAGAGTTTGGCAAAAGAAACTTCCTTCCCCTCGATTGGATTGCCATTTTCATCAAACACCTCTCTGCTTGAAAGCCTCTGGGGTAGTGGACAATTTTAACATTTTTGCAAATGAAGCAAGTATTCTTAAGAAAAAGGCTGCGTGAGAAGCGGTCCCAGATCAGGGGTGTGAAATCAACTGGCAGCCACTTAGTTGGATATGAATGACCCCGAATAAAAGCAAATCTCCATGAATCAGTGGCAGGTCCACCAAAAATGCCAGAGCAAATCAGGTGGACTATCTTACATCACATTAACTACGGTATCCTTTTATCTGGTTTTTATTCTCTGTTCATTGCCCAGAGTCATATGGAGAGGGTGCGGTGGCCTAGAGGTGGTGCTCTCACCTCACAATCAGGAGGTTGTGTGAGTTCGATCCTAGGCAGAGGCAAGTATTTCTCTCTCGAGGCACAATGAGAATATATCTGCTGAACAAAATTTCTCATTGGAAACAGGAAGGGCATCTGGCCATTAAAACTCTGCTAGCTCCATTCAGAAGCCCAGACTCCACCCTGCAAGGGATTGTGGGGTTGTTAAAAGATGATGATGATTGTCCAGAGTCATATGGTTGAAATGGGTAGCCATAGAAATTGAATAAATAAATAATAAATAACTGAGGAAGTCTCATTCCTCCCACCAGGCTGGATTTTAATCCAGCTCCAAAATTTCCGTAAGAGTTTACATGCTTATTGAGTTCGTGCAAATTGCTCTGGACACTCATCTTTATGCTGAAGATTAAAAAAAAAAAGGTTGACCCATTCCACTTCCCCAATCCATGAATAACTACAGGGCGGGGCATAACCTTTTCCTAGGGGGTCACAGCAAGATCGACAGTTGTTTACAACTTCCGCGACACCTCATTTTAAAGCCCATAAAAAACTGAATTGAATGAGCTATTAAATGTTAAATTTGCTTTAAGAATGGCTGGAAAATTCGATTCGGAAATGCAAATGCGACTCAGCAATTGTTAAAGGAAAACAATGTCGAATTTTGGGGCAATGACTTCTGGCCGGGAAATTCGCCAGATCTCAATCCGGCAGAGAACATTGGGGCCATAATTAAGGATTAAGGATGAAGTGGAAGCTCTGATGATTCAGGAGCAAGGTCAAAATCGATATTCGGTTGAAACTTTGAGAATGAATTTGGAAACTGTGTTGAAAAATCTGGAAAATCGAACGGAACTGTTTGAAGATTTGTTGTGTTCTTATCCACCTCGTTTGAATGCTGTTCGAAGGGCTAATGGTGGTCATACTGACTATTAAATCGTGTCAATAAACTCAGTTTTTGATGGGCTTTCGAATGGTGTATGAATTATTTGTGTTGTTATTACAAGTGTTGCTGTGACCCCCTAGGAAAAGGTTATGCCCCACCCTGTAGAAAAGGGAAGTTTAATTATTTGCTTCTGTATCGAAAATCATAACCTATTATACTACATCTTACGTGACCTATGATTTTTCCCAATGGCCAGAGAATGCAAATAAAGTTATAAACATGTTTTAATTGCTTGCTGGGATATAATCTATTCATTGCAGTTGAAATTCCCCCCCCCCCCGCCAAATCACTCAAAAGAAGCTATGGTTTAACTTAGAAATGCTCTGAGGCTATAAACTCCACTACTTTATCTCACCAGCAAACGGAACTTACTCAATTTGATCCTCTGTCTCTTCGAACGTTCGATCTGTCCCCAACATGTCACTTTCCATTTTATTCATTGTTAAACTTATTCCTGAAGGAAATCATCTTCTTTCCTTGTCCATTTGCATCTCATTCGTCCAGAACTTGTTTTTTTTTTATCCTAATCTATCCTATTTGTCTCAGTTTCCTTTTCTGAATCCACTTTCACTTCTACAGGTATTAAAAAAAAGAGTGCAATAGATGGCAAGGCCATGCTCCCTTCATATATTCTGTATAAGAGTGGCTAGAAATTGAGTGGCTGGAAATAAGGAAGTCGGGAACAGAATAAACTACTTTGTAAACAGTGGCTATTCAGACAGTGGGATAAAAAAAAATCTGTGATAACTCTTACACAAAGAGAAGGAGAAGTTTGTGATTTGAACTACGCATGTACAAATACCTTCATGTTCCTAACTTGTTAAAAATAGCTTGTCACATCATTTTTTTAAATGTAATTGCTTGATTCCCTAATGATGTCTACAGCCCAAGTCAGATTTCTTCCTACCAAAGGATTATAGCAAGGATTATATCAACAAGCAATTATCTGACCAAGATGTCCCAGGTATTGTGCATTAACAACTTTTCTAAGAGTCCCAACTTTGTTGTATCAACATCGCCTACAACAGGGATAGTTAACCTTTTCGGCACTGAGTGCTGAAACTGGAGCGTGTGTGTGCCAATGGAGCTGGCAGCAGAGTCGGACAATCAGGAGGTTGGGGAGGAACATGGGCCAGTCCTGGGGGCTGAGCAAAGCTCAGACAAGGGCTCTGCATCAGAGGCAGAGAGGGAGCTAGACAGCAGTGAGGCAGAGGAACAGCTGGAGCCTGTTCCCAGTGTGCGCATGCGCAGAACTGCCAGAACACATTAACAACTAAGAAAGCAGGGTTGACTTGGGAGTAAAGCCGCACCTTGGAGGTGATTGGCCCCTCCCAGAGGAAACAAAATAGGAACGATGGGGGAGTGAACTTTCGCAGGAAACAATTTGTTCCTTCGGCCATTTGAAGAGTGGAAAGTTCTGTTTGTGAATATAAGAGAATCTGTGCCAAGTGCTGCCTTTCCCTGCGTTGGGAAACTAGTTATCTGGCAGCTCGCCAAGCGAGATAAGGTTTGTGTTGATAAATATTCCTCTGAAAGACTGTTTGCCAAGCCTTGCTGACTGTGAATGACAGGAATTCACAGTCGTGTAAATAAAAGAGGTTTTGGCGGGACCAAGACTCTGCTTCATGCTTGTTAAGGAAGCCTCGGTCAGAACAACCAGCTGGCGATGGTGCAAGTGCCTGCAGAGAGGGCTCTGCGTGTCACCTCTGACATGCATGCCATAGGTTTGCCATCACAAACCTAGAAGAATCAGACTTAAAAGCTCAATTTCCCAATGTTGATCTAAGACATATTTAAGTCCTACATAGGGCCAGCTCAGCATGGGTTGACAATCATACCCTTTTGTGAACAGATAAACCTGGCAGCAATTATTAGAACTTTGCTAGGATCCAATTTGACTACACAACGTTTAATATATGGGACACCTAGAAGCTTTAATACATGGTAAGGAAGTTATGGACTACATGGCCAATGGTAAGAGGTACTGTAAGATATATTTCAGCAACATAATGGATTGTATAATAGCCACATCTCTATAGTTCTATTCAATTATTCTACTATATGTGTGTATCTACTCCAGGGGTAGTATTTACTTACCTTCCTGTTGTGACCCGGCAGGAGCCGTTGGAGCTGCCACCAGACTCTGACAGCGAGGGGCCCTATGAGTCAGCCCTGGAGGATGTGGAGGACCCTGGACAGGGTTCCGACTGAGCAGGGCGCAAAAAGACTGGTTGGCCACCAGGTGGCCCCTGAGCCTTGGATCAGTGGGGAGGAGACAAGAGAGAGTGATCCAGAAATCAACAGTGAGTTGTTCCGGGATGCACGCCGCCGAAGGGCTACTCGGTGTCAAGAACAACTACATAATTACAGGAGGTAATTATGCTCAGCTGATGGTCATTAAGCTCCTCTCCAAATTATAAAAGAGACTGCTTGTGCCATGCCCTTCTTGCAGAAGTCAACGTTTGGGATTAAAGAGAAACAAACTTGGCAGGCTGGATTGCTGCCAGAGTTTGTTTGCATTGCTGCCAAGGTTTCTCGGACTTGCTGCCAAAGTCCTTATCGGTTTGTTTATTTGGCTTTCAGCCACCGAGAGTCTGGACTTGCTAATTAAAGGACATTCCATTTTACGCTTGTCTCAGCTTTCATTACTGAATGGAGGAGTGGGTCAGAACACCTTCTCTACCAGTTTGCAAATCTGAGTGCAGTTGCAACCACCATGCATGCGCTAAGCCTTCCACGCATGCGCTTTTCACTAAAAAGGGGGCATTAATGGGATGCCATAGAACCGGGGTGGGTGGGCAGGGCCACCAGAAATTTCTGCTACCAGTTTGGGAGAACCAATCTGAACTGGTGGAATACCACCTCTGATCTACTCCATTGTACACTGTATCCGATTGTATTTAAAATAAATTTGCTTTCTGGCTTTTTCCACACAGAGATTATGGTTGAAAATCACAAAAACAGCAGCATTTTTTGACACCATGCTGTTCAGGGATGGATCTATTTTCCACAGTGGTGACCAAGAGCAATCAAAAAAAAAATGTGTCCATTATTTTTGGAAAATTTCCCATTCCTATGTGGCTCCATTAAGAACCACTGAGGCCCCTTATCTAACAGACTGAAAGATGATCAAGCAAGAATATTTCCATGGAGAATTTACTACCTTAGAAGAATATTTCCCTTCTTATCAATCACCCTTATTGTGCTTTTCAAAGCAGGATGATGAGAGGACTCAAAGCACAAGACTTTACTCATGGCTACCTGTTCTGACCCCCCCCCCTTCTCCATCCAGGAACGAAAGCCGAAACCCACGTAACTAAAAAGGTTTCTTTTTAATCAGTCAAGACTCTCTTTGGCTGCAAGCCACATAAACAAAGAGATAAGCACTCTGGCATCAAGTCCTACAAAGCTTGACAGCAATGCACACAAACTCTGGCAGCAATCCAGCCTGCCAAATTTGTTTCTGGTTAGTCCTTAACGTGAATGTTGACTTCTGCAAAAGGGCGTGGCACAAGCAGTCTCTTATAATCAGGAGAGGATCTTAATAAGCAGCAACTGAGCATAATCATCTCCTATAATTACGCAGTTGTTCCTGCCGCCGAGTAGCCCTTCGACGGCATGCATCCCGAAACAACTCACAAGTGTTTTCCTGATCACTCCCTCTGATCCAAGGCTCCAGCGCCACCTGGTGACCAACCAGTCTCTCCTCGCCCTGCTTGGAGTTGGCACCCTGAGGAGGGTCCTCCACCTCCTCCAGGGCTGACTCATAAGACCCCTCGCTGACGGAGTCTGGCGGCAGCTCCAATGGCACCTGCCGGACCACAACAGCTACCAAACAGGAAGTAAGCTTCAGAATCGATTTCAGGGAAAAGGAGCCAACAAGCCAACAAAAATTCAATTTTTTTTTCTCACAACTAGATAATCCCTTTGGATAACGAGACCACACTTTTAAAATGGAAAAAAAAGAGTCTTAAACTAATAAAGATTTGACAGTTCACAATAGTGAAGTTAGAAGCAAGCAAAGAAATCTGGGTTTTGACTGATGAATTAAAAAAAACCGGAATTCGTTCACAAAATCTGCAAAATGGTTGCATGTGAATAAACCCAAGAAATACGGTTTTTCAAATAAATACAAGAAAATAAGTTCCTTACTTCTATAGTTTGAAGTGCTTTTTTTCTGTAGTAAGAGAGAACGATTAACGTCTTTCTTTCAGTGAACTGAATTTGTAGGGCCCAAAACTACACTCATTCACAGTGATTTAGTTGATGGGGGTTTTTTGACTTGATTTGCAAACTTGTAATTTATTTACCCTTCGTCTCTCCATAGTGGGGACAAATCCTAAGAGTTTATCCAATTCTTATAATTTGAACTTTAAGCATCCACAAATATTTCAAAAATAGCATTTAGAGGGAATCCATATAGATGACCATTTGATTAATGTCAAATGAAAGATAGATAGGTCCATTGCTCTAGCATGGCTTCTGTTGTCCAAGTCAAAAAACACAAGGCAAAAGTGTTTACAAAACACACAATTTCAAGATCATGGATAGCTATGGGTTCTGACCCCCTCCTCCGTCCAGTAATGAATACCAAGACAAGCTTAGCTGGAATGCCATAGCACTTTATTAGCAGGAAACATAAATCTTGGTGGCTGAAAGCCCAAGCACGATGAACAGATAAAGAACCTTGGCAGCAACCCAGACTCTGACAGATACAGATAACAGCTTCTCCAGCGTTGAAAATGAAGTTGAATCCTGCAACCAGACTCCTCCCAGAGTCGCTCCTTAAATACTATCTTGAGAGGAGCCTAATTACAACCACCTGGGTCCAATTATCTTCTGTACCTGCATTCTCCACGTCGATCTGCCTGCCATTGCCAAGCATCCAGGACCAACTCCCTTGTCTCCTCCCCACTGCTCCAAGGCCTGACGTCAGGAGCACACTACCTTTGGCTTTCACCGCTGCTCCATGGCTCAGGCGCCTCCTGATCCCTGCTCGGAGTCGGAACCCTGTCCAGGGTCCTCCACATCTTCCAGAGCCGACTCATAAGGCCCCTCGCTGTCGGAGTCTGTTTGCAGCTCCAACGGCTCCTGCTTGGCCACAATAGCTATGTTAGTTAGCCACCATCAATGATTTGGAATTTCAAACTTAGGAAAACAATTTTGTAATCAGACTAGCTACAAATTAACTCCAAGACTGAGCTGGAGCAACTAGCAGAATTTTATCATCTGGTCAGAAAAGTCTTTCTTGTTGCTTTATTCTCCTCAAGAATCCAATTATCTTTGATTAATGTATTGTACATACTAAAGGTCAGAGAAAGGGCTGAAATCTCTATCCATCTCTATATCTATTTTAATTAGAGAAACCATGTAGGCAGGGAATGAAAAAGAACAAAATAAAGGGATAAAGGGGTAGGAGACAAAGGAGTAAATAAGGGATTTACAAGATTATAATTTTTCAGTATATCATTAATGGATTGTGACTATCTGAATATCATCAGACTGAAAACAGTTCGGAAATCATAATTAAGTTCTAAGCAAAGCACAACTATCAGCACAATCTAAATTGCTCAATCAAAGTAAGACAGCTATGCATTCTGTCCCTAATGTTACATATCTATTGTAGTTCAGAAGTCATATAAAATTAAAATATAGACCTTATGCAAAGAAGAACCCATATTTTGGATCATGTAGAAAGCCATTAGAAATGGATTCCAAATTGGACTGGACTGGACTAGACAACTAGACTAGACTAGACTAGATGAGTTGGAAGGGATCTTGGAGGTCTTCTAGTCCAACCCCCTGCTTAGGCAGGAAACCCTATACCATTTCAGACAAAAGCCCAATCTCTTCTTAAAAACTTCCAGTGTTGGAGACAAGTTGTTCCACTGATTCATTATTCTAACTGTCAGGAAATTTCTCCTTAGTTCTAGGTTGCTTTTTTGAATCATGTGTAAGATTTACTTTTGAGATATGAAGTTCTTCTAGGTATCGAAGCATAATTCCACTTCCACATCTAAATCAACTGTTCTAAAGAAAGGAATCTTGAAGGCCTTGTGATCACTGAATGCATCTGAAGGTCACTCCTTGAATCAGAGCACACTAGAGCGTTCGTGGGATTCATGGGATCTGGTAAGGGATCCCAGGTGAATATCCCTCTAAGAAAAGGGTTCAGGACTTAACTGCATTTGCTCCTCCGAACTGCTACTATCAGAAAACTTGGTATTGTTCTGTAGTTTGTCCATATTGTCACATATGCTACCAATATTCAGAAAGGTGGATACCAGTTCTGTTCAGTATTAGTATCAAATTACACTGCACAACACCACATAGTCTCTGTGATAACATGTTTGCAGCACCTCCAGTTACATGTCCACAATGGTTGTGAAGCAAAGCTTTGTGATAAGACCAATCCATGTCACCGAAAGGAACTAAATGTACAGGCACTCCTCCTAAAAGGTGAATGTTTGAAATGACTCTTTGAAATGACTCCCCGTTTTCAAAAGCTTTCCCTTCCTCTCGTCTTCCTTACGGGCATGAAACATTTTGCTCCTTGATGTAAAGGACAAAATTATGACCTTTTCCTGTGTACAAAGGCAGCTGGATCAGCAGTTGATTTTTTTTTTTTCATCAGTACATTAAGGTAGAGTCCTCTGCCGTCCTAAGCAGAATGCTGGTTTGAGTGATGCAAATAGAGCTATATGGCATGATTTTTTTCTTGGACTACATGAAAGAGGTACATCAAGGGGACTGTCTTACAGTCCTTGAACATCTGCTGTATAAGGACCTCTTAAAGGATTTTACTGGAAGCATTTCACATACAATACCTGGAGCTGCTTCGCTTCTCCTGTGAAGCTTGTCACTGCCAGATCTCTGCAGATATTGGGCCAATGACATATAAGAAGTAGAATAGAATGGCAGTGTTGAAAGGGACCTTGGAGGTCTTCTAGTGCAACCCCCTGCCTAGGCAGGAAACCCTACATCATTTCAGACAAATGGTTACCCAACATCTTCTTAAAAACATTCAGTGTTGGAGCATTCAGAACTTCTGGAGGCAAGTTGTTCCACTGATTAATTGTTCTAACTGTCAGGAACTTTCTACTCATCCAATTCCATCCCATTCCATTCCATCATACCCTATTCCATCCTACCCTACCCTACTCTCTTCCATTCCATCCTACTCTACTCCACCCTACCCTACTCTATTCCATTCCATCCTACCCTACCTTACCCTACCGAGGTGGCACAGTGGTTAGAGTGCAGTACTGCAGGCTACTTCAGCTGACTGCTAGTTCTGCAGTTTAGCTGTTCAAATCTCACCGGCTCAGGGTTGACTCAGCCTTCCATCCTTCCAAGGTGGGTAAAATGAGGACCTGGATTGTTGGGGGCAATATGCTGACTCTGTAAACCGCTTAGAGAGGGCTGAAAGCCCTATGAAGTGGTATATAAGTCTAACTGCTATTGCTATCACTCTATTCCATTCCATTCCATCCTATCCTATCCTACTCCACCCTACCTTACCCTATTCTATTCCATTCCATCCTACCCTACCCTATCCTACCCTACTCTATTCTATTCTTCAGAGGCCAAACCTTTAATCTCTTGGCAAGGAGTGAAATCCACCAGAATACTATGGATGCGATACCAAAGTCTCTCTTTTGGAGGGCAATTTTTTTCCACCCGTTCATTTCTAATGGAATATATTCAGGAATACGCACCTGCTGTCAACAGAAGCAACTAAAGTAGCTGTAATTCATGTAGTATCCTCTGGACAGCCTAGTAATTTCGTTGCTACCCTCCTTCCTTATTCACTTTGAACATGCCTTTTGTGTCAGGAACGAAAGCAAATTGAATTCCGCTTTGAAGTTCATCTGTGCTTAGATACAATTGCTCCTCCCGTCTATGCACAAAGGGAAGCCATTTCTCCTGAAAAAAGAATAAGCTCATCATCTTTTTGAGCTCCTTATGATGTCAGGTTTTATTATCGGATCTCCAAATACCCCGCATAACAAACACCTACATCTCACTGGAAGTAAATCAATCATTCTCCTAGGTTGAGTGATGATGCTGGCAAAAGACAAACCTAGAGGGTTTGGGGTGTTTTTTTTTTTTGCAAAAGGAGCTAATTGTTTCTGCAATTGTGTAAATAGATTGGAGCCACATCGTATCAAATAATCCACCAATTGAAAAGAGCAATGCAATTAGGTGCTTTCAGCTTCAGGAGCAAAAATGTTCATTATTACTATAATTTCCTCTAACTTGTTTGGTGACACTTGCAATTTAAATCTACTAGAGGCTATGGCACATGTTCTATTGCCCACCTTAGCAGATCGTAGTGCGGCCTCGCACTTAAAAAATGTACAAAATTATCTCTTCAAGAAATCCAAAGACATAATTTAGGGTAGATAGGAATTGCACTCGCTTTAAAAAAGAAAAGAAAAGATGCAAGATTGTTGAGGGTTGGAGAGAGAGATATAATCACTTGTTTCCTGAACTGATTGTGTAAATCATCTAATTTCCCTTCCATTGGTTTATTAAAAAAAAAAAGCCAGGAAAACAATAATTTGATGCAAGGAAATTATTCTGCCTGTTTTTCTGAAAATAAGACCTCCCTGGATAATAAGCCCAATCCGGGTTTTGAGCGCATGTGCTAAAATAAGCCCTCCCTCGAAAATAAGCTGTCCCCAAAAATGTTGCAATGTAGGAGCAGCCATGAAGTGACCATACTCGCCTCGTCCTGCACCTCAAAAATAATAAGACCTCCCTGAAAATAAGGCCAAGTGCTTATTTCGGAGGTCAAAAGAAAATTAGATCCTGTCTTCGTTTCGGGAAAATACGGTAATACTTCTTGATCGAATGTCTGGTTAAAAGCTAAGCACCAATTTGAATATGATTGCCACATGTGTAAACAAACACAATGTCAGGCCTGCAATTATATTCCTTTTAGAATTTTGGCTTGCCACACTTTCTCTTATTTCATTATGCTGTTTCTTTAGTATAGTTGATGGGAGGGGGGAATAGAAGGAGTAGGATTGTGGAATGTGTTGTTTTCATTCTTTTCTAGAAGACCAAGATCATATTTTGTCTCCGCACATTTACACCTGACTGGAAGTAGCTGGGTGTGGATGCCAGTGTGGAAGAAGAAGATTGGACAATGTGATGGATTGTGGGTGTGGGGACAAGATCATGAACTTTTAACTGGGTAGGATTCTGATGTAATTTCCAGAATTGGGATTAACACAGATGTGCTAAAATGTCTGCTTTATTAAATTGGAACTTTAAGGATTGTTTTGCCTTGGACTCTGATTTAATTCTACATGATGCTTGGAAAGCTGACACAAAAACCAACCAGTTTTGTATCTCAAAAACATTCATGGTTTCACTTGGTGATTGCTTTGCCTAAGGACCAAATTGCCAGTGCCCATTGTGGTCAGTGAATGAGGACTCCCTATATATTAAAATAAAACCAACAGTGACGTATTAAAACAGAAGTGGAGATCTAGTCAGTTTCACCCTTAAGGCACACACTTAGAAAAAGATGTATTTGGAGATTCTCAGTCATTGAAGTCATGGTTGTTCGAAAAGTGCTTTTGTTTAAAGGCGACGGGACTTTGCTTTTCCTTGAAGATTTTCTGCTCCTCATCTTGGATGAGAAGCGAAACATTTTCAAGGAAAAACAATGAAAATCCAGTTGCCACTTGAAAAAGCACCTTGGGGACTTAGAGAAGGATCTCCATTCTGAACTGATGGATCTCTCCTACTGGAGGAACACCAGGCAATTGACATGTATCCAAGTAGTGGGAAATACAACAGGGCAAATCGTACTCACCATTTGCTTATTGCCCAAGGAAGAGACATCTTGAGATGTGTGGATATCAATAGCCAGCCAAGGGTTCAGAATGCTTGTTCTGACCTTGACTAGTCACAAGATCAGAAGATTAACAGAGTTGGAAGGGATCTTGTAGGTCATCTAGCGTAACTCCCCAAGCAGGAGACCCTACGCCATTTCTGACAGATGGCAGTCTAGTCTCTTCTTGAAAGCAGCCAATGATGAAGCTCCCACAACTTCTGAAGGCAACTTCTGTCCCATGGGTTGATTGTTTTCACTGTCAGAAAATTTCTCCTTATTTCCAGGTTGAATCTCTCCTTAATTGGTTTCCATCCGTTATTCCTTGTCTGGCCTTTGGGTGTTTTGGAAAATCGCTTGACTCCCTCCCCTCTCTGGCAGCCCCTCAAATATTGGAACGCTACTATCATGTCTCCCCTGGTCCTTCTTTTCCCTAAACTAGCCATGCCCACTTCCTGCAACCGTTCTTCGTATGTTTTAGCCTCATCATCCTGGTTGCTCTTCTCTGCACTTTTTCTAGAGTCACAACATCTTTTTTTACAGTGTGGTGACCAAAACTGGATTCAGGACTCTAAGTGTGGTCCTATTAAGGCTTTATAGAGTGGTGTTAGTGCCTCCCTTGATCTTGATTGATCCCAATCCACTCTAGAATTTCTAGTTAGGCTTCATATATTCTTGCACTCTCTCCATTCTCAAAGCCTAACGCTCATTATGCTGTCAAAGGAGGATCTGCAATGGTAACCAGCTGCAAAATTCCGGCTCATAAGAACAAGGCCTAAGTGAATTCAGCAGGCAGCTCGAGGCCGCATCTTCAAGACTGCTGAGTGCAGGCAAGGAGCAGGAGGGAAGGGAGAACCTGCCACCTCCTATTAATTTTTGCAGTGCTTCCATTTGTGCGTGAAATGGCCTAATGATCCAAGCAATTGCAGTCACTTGTTACGGATCTTTTCACTTTTTTTCTCTCCCCCACCACAAACAAACTTGCTGATGATATTAGTGGGCAGCTGCCAGAATTCTTCATGACACTTTAACACATCCTTGGCTGTCTCTTGGCAGATGTGAAAATGCCTGAACGTTCTGTAGCTGGCATAGATGACAGACCCAAACCCAATTACTCTTCAGAAGTCTATTTAAGGGAGATGTTGGAAGGGGTGGAGAAGGAGATGTGGTGGGAAAGGAAAGCTCTGCTCACCATTTTCATCTTGTTAGAGGGAAAAAGAAAGAGGTTAAAATGAAGCCAGCAAAAGACGGAGCTATGATGTCGCTTTTTTAAAAAAAAAAGGATGATAAAAATCAGAAAGCAGGCTACAATGGGGCAGAAATAAGAAGAATCCTAAAGATAGGCTCTCAAAGGCATGTTCCAATTTCTCTCTTTGTTTCGTGGACACTGAAGGAAGTTAGCACCCAATGCTAGAAGAATGAAATATTTTAAGAAATATTAAAAAAGGGAGAATATTATGTTTTCCTGGATGAGAAAAGGAGAAACATGCTTTAAAGACAAAGCAGCTCTCTGCATCTCTCTGCCCTTCTTCAGCTCCAGGCTGATGGGGTTAAGACACGGGCCTCAGGGGATGAGAGGATTAGCCCTCTACCCATCTCACCACATGGCACCTGGGGAGATTACATCACCCAGCAAGGCTCAACCAAACCTGGGACTCAGGACATCCTACAGCAGTGGTGGGATTCAGCCAGTTCGCACCTATTCAGGAGAACTGGTTGTTAACTTTCTAAGCAGTTCAGAGAACTGGTTGATGGAAGAAATCTCCTTTTGTTTTTTCCCCACTTTACAGGGCTGATCCCTGTAAAGGAAGGCAGGAAGGAAACATTCTGGTGTTGTTTCTAGCCTAATCTTTATTGCCCTGCTTACAGGAACTGCCCTGATTAACCCTGATTACATTGTAACAGTTGATGCCAAGCGCCCATTGACGTGAGTGATGTTGAGTTGGCCACACCTACCCAGTCACATGACCATTGAACCATGCCTACTCAACTGGTCATTAGGGCAGAGAACTGGTTGTTAAATTATTTGAATCCCACCACTGGCCTACAGAGTTGCCCCTGCACAGCCATATGGGAGTCTGACAACCAATCAGAATGCAAGCTCAAATTCAAAAGCCCAGAGAGGGCATAAAACTCAGGGACTCTCAGCATCTCTTCCCTTTTTCCTTCTTCACCCAACATCTTCAAGGCAGGTGATCCTGCCCACCATTAAGACCATCTTTCCAAACAGCCTCCATGTTTCCAGTGTCTTTCTCCATCCTTGGAACTGAATCCAGAAGGATATTTCTTCCAACAAGAGTCTGGTTCAATGGGCCACACAAGGACAGCACAGAAATAAGGATGAATGGCCAGTCCAATCACCTTTTTATTTTTATTAACAAACATGTAAAATACACAACACACAAAAATTAGACGTACACCACATTTATACAATACAGTGCGAACAGGAACTTCCTGTTTTTTTATCTTCGCAATCATCAATCGATATCACTCACATTATATTATTTCCCCTTCTATCGTATTTCATTTAGATTTCGCCATTCTTAACCCTCTTATTTTACTCATAACTATTATTTTTGAGTGTTGTTATATTCTTTCATTGATTTTTGTTTCTTTCCTCCATCCACCTATACCATTTATCCCATATCCGGTAGAATTCTGATTTTTCCTTTCCCTGTATTTCTTTCGTTAATTTATCCATTTCGGCACAGTCCATAACCTTTCTTATTATTTCATCTTCATTTGGGGTTAGTTTGTTTTTCCATTTCTGGGCAAAGGCGATCCTTGCCGCTGTAAGTATATGTAGTATTAAATATTGGATTTCTTTTTTGTATTTCACAGACATAATTCCTAATTAAAAAAACTTCAGGTTTCCAATCTAATTTAACCCCCGTTATTGCCTCCAGCCAATTTTTGATCCTTTTCCAAAAATTGTTTGCCTCCTCACAGGTCCACCATAAATGATAATATGTTCCATGTGCCGATTCACATTTCCAGCATTTTGGGGAGGTATTTGTTGAGATTTTAGCTAACCTTGATGGTGCCAGGTGCCATCTGTAAAACATACTCTGGTTTCTCTTCAGATCGTATAAATCTTTCGCCTTTTACCAATCACCTTCTTAACATAGAATGGGAGTCGTTTGACAGATGACTTTACCTTAAAAATGGCATAATATGGCAAAGCATCTAAGACTTCAGATCCCTGCCATTAAACAATGCCATCTTCTGGGATCAAGGAAATCTTCTTTGTTGTGGACTTCACCTTCTGGAACAGCATTCCCTAGAGATAAGGACAGCACCTTCTCTCCTGGAGATCCAGAAAGTTTTGGAAACCTGGCATTAGTCCCAGGCCTAGAGTTGATCGTTCTTATTTGTTCGTTCTTTTGTTCTGTCGATGTTGTGGTTTTTCTTAGGTTGTTTTCATCTGGGCTTTCTACCCGATTCATTGTTTTAGTTGTTGTTTAGTTCTTGCTATTTATTTACTTAAATGTATTGGCTGCCCAACTCCAACAGATTCTGGGTGGCATTTTGCATGCCACCCAAAGTCCATTGGAGTTGGGTAGCCAGTACATTTAAATAAATAAATAGCAAAATATCTTAGATTCATTAAGTATAAATCCTAGTGCTTGCCCCTCAATTTTCATCCATTTGTTCACCCTATTCTCCCTCCAAGCAAAGATAGATATTTCTCCACCCTGACACTATAGTGGAGCTAGCATCAGATTCAGACACTGAGGAGGTTGGGGAGGGACATGGGCCATTCCTGGAGTCTGGGGAAGGCTCTGATGAGGGCTCTGTGTTGGAGGCAGAGAGGGGGCCAGAGCCGTATGCCTGTTATCAGCTGCCTTCAGACATCTGTGAGGCAGACAAACAGCTGGAGCCTGTTCCCAGTGTGTGCATGTGCGGAGTTGCCAGATGAAGGAATCAGCTAAAGAACAGGGGCTGACTTGAGAGTAAGGCCACAGGTGGACGATGAATGGCCCCTCCCAGAGGAAATAAAAGAGGAGTGAAAGGGGAGTGGAGTTTGCAGGAGACAATTAGTTTGCTTCATTGGTTCATGACTCTCCAAGATTCCTTGTCAAGTTTTGCAGATATCGGCCTGTCGGCTCTCCAAGCCAGATAAGGTCTATGACTGTAAATCCTCCCTTGAAAGACTTTGCTGCATGTGAATGAGCAGAATTCACAGTAAATTAATAAAAGGGGTTTCTGTCTGAACAAGGAGTTGCTTCATGCTCTTGGGAAGCCTCGGTCCGAACACTACCCTTAATTTTAAGCAAATGCCAAGATGCTTATCTGGCAGGCAAGATATCTTGATCATGTCAATTCTTTACCAAGGATAGTTGGAGAAATCAGATATTCAGTTCAGATTCCTTCAAAGTTGTGTGTGTCTCTCTCACCCAGAATTCCTATTTGGGAAATATTAATAACTGAAACTGACATTTCTCAAAGGTACTTTAGTTCTTCCTGAACCAATTTTACTATAAAATCAGTGTTCAGGAAACATTACTATAATTTATCTGCAATATAAAATATAGGAATGCTATTTTCCCAAGATACTAATAAACAATGATTTCACTTGCATATAAACCCAATGAGTTCAACATGCCTATTTCCACATATGTCTATTTCCATATATGTACTTATTTCCATATATGACTATCCTCCAGACATAAGAGTCCTCTGAATAAATGTGCATTGGACTATCAGAATACAAGCGAAAAGGTTTTTCCACTATACGTTAATACCATTCAGTACATTTTATTTTATTCTATTTCCAGTTTAATTAAAAAAAAACTATTGGTCTTTTAAGTGGATTATTTAACTGGATTAATTTGTACATTTGTCTAGGCATTTATTTTCATATAAAGTCAAATAACAGGGTGACAACTCTAATTTGTTTAAAACAGCCTTTGGTCTTGATTATTGAATATTCCTCAGACAAGATTAGTCTAATTATTTTTTGAATAATTCCAGCATTTCAAAAAAAGAAAAGAAGGTAAACTTTAAGAAAATCACTTCATTAATTTGTTCAGATTTGCATAGCAAAAATACAAAAAGATGTATTAATATATTTGAAAGCTTTATGAGGGGCCATTTAACCCTTCTTTAAAAATTACATGCAATGTTTTCAAACATCAGCTCCTTCACCTTCCTTTGTCCTCTCCCAATGCACATTACAATAAAATTTGCAAGAGTGCACAGAGGATTTAATATAATTATTAAAAATATTTCATCCTCTCTTTTCCAAGTTTATGTTATTCAGTAAAAGATTTTCTTATTTATAAAGCTTCAGCAAAGACAGACACTTGATAAGAACCAGAGTTAAAGAAACATTTCAAATACATGAATGAAGGCAGAGATACGCGTCCCAGGATAATGTTGTCAGATCCAATCTAGGTCATTCACCAAGACCGGAAACTTAGTCTTCTGAGCTTCCAGACCTGTGCTGAAGCCCATCCTCAGGGAACTTCTCTCTACCAGAATGTGTCCTTTGGGGTATTCTATGCATCATATTTATGTGTGCATGATTTGAATGTTGCTTCCTATTGTTTAGGGATGCTCAGTGGCTAAGATGCTGAGCTTGTCGATCAGAAGGTTGCAGTTCAGCGGTTCGAATCCCTAGCACCACGTAACGGAGTGAGCTCCCGTTACTTGTCCCAGCTTCTGCCAACCTAGCAGTTTGAAAGGACGTAAAAAATGCAAGTAGAAAAATAGGGACCATCTTTGATGGGAAGATAACAGCGTTCCATGCATCTTCAGTGATTAGTCATGCCAGCCACATGACCACGGAGACGTCTTCGGACAACGCTAGCTCTTTGGCTTTGAAATGGAGATGAGCACTACCCCCTAGAGTCGGGAATGACTAGTACATATATGCGAGGGGAACCTTTACCTTTAGCCTTCCTATTCCTCCCTGCTTCTTGCACTGTGGGTATTAGAGAATAGTTCTTTATGTCCTTATTCATTGCAATTTCAAATGCAAACAAGAAGTGCAATTTTTCATACATCGATGCTGAACTGCAGCTTCGTTTACTGAAATATTCATATGCGAATTGAAAGAAGATGGAATAATCAAGAAATGATAATTGAGTTTGGAGGGGGGGGAAGTGTGCAATATTAAACACAGCATGACAGTTTCTGGTTCCATATAACATTTATTGTTTATTATTGTCTTTCATAATGCAAATCCTCCCTATATCAGACTAAAGGAGTAACCATGTAGAATCTATGTTAAACCAATCTCAGGAAACCCCGAAAGAAATAGGTAAGAGACGATTCAAGAATTAAAACTGGGTTATTCGATGGAATTCTTTTGTAAAAGGCTTCAAGTAAGCTTCCGGATTCACTGGCCCTAAGATACGTTTGCTGCCAACTAAAAGTTAAGAACTTGATGCCAGCAGATCATGAAAAATGAATGCAGAACAAAAAGAAATCCTACCCAATTCATAATATATATGCTTTTTTTTTTAAAAAAGGAAACTCAAATTTTCCTTGCCACGGGCAAAAGAAATGCTTGAAGATTCTCCATGGTGTTCAGTCATTCATTTATAACATCCTGGGGAAACACTTCACCATGATGTAGTTTGTCAGCTTCTGAAATTACCATCGCTGAATGTTACATCATCTAATGGGTTTTGACAGATGGTGCTTGACATAACAGGATAAGAAATATGTCATGGAAGAAATATTTAAAAAAACACTCTTGTGGGTAATGGGTGAAATGTTTTTGAGAGACCGCCTGCTGCCAATTACCTCCCAAAGACCCATTAGATCACACAGGGTTGGCCTCCTCCGGGTTCCGTCTACTAGCCAATGCCACCTGCCTACTACCCGGGGGAGGACCTTCTCTGTGGCAGCTCCGGCCCTCTGGAACGAACTCCCCGCAGGGATTCGGACCCTCACCTCTCTCCAGGCCTTCCGAAAAGCCGTCAAAACCTGGCTTTGCCGGCAGGCCTGGGGTTGATGAGTTCCCCTCCCCTCTCGACTTGTGTGGTGCGTGATTCTTGTTTATTTTAATTATCTGTATTCTGTCCTATGTTTCCCCTTTTCCCCTTTTGAGTTGTTCGCCGCCCTGAGTCCCTCCCGGAGAAGGACGGCATACAAATAATAAAATTCAATTCAATTCAATTGAATTCAATTTTTTCCCCCCACACAAGAAAGTGTCACAACATTCCCTGCTTTATAGTTGAACCAAAAGGATTCATTTTACCCCTGGTCAATTCTTAATAGGATTAGGAATCAATATTGCAGGTGAACCAGTATCCTTCATAAACGAGGAAAGTTCTCCTCTTCAGAAATGTGGTTGTGCTGCTCCAAAGCTGGCAACGCAACCTATTGTGCAACAGTGCCCCTCTCAGCGCATATCAGGGAAATCCCTGAGGCTTTCTGTTTTCATCATCTGTTGACTCATACAACTAGTCTGCCTTTGAATTTGTAAATAGAGCAGTGTTTTTCAACCTTTTTTGTGCAAAGGCACACTTTTTTCATGAAAAAAATCACGAGGCACACCACCATTAGAAAATGTTAAAAAAAATTAACTCTGTGCCTATATTGACTATATATAAAGTAATTTTCCCACGGCACACCTTACACTATGTCACGGCACACTAGTGTGCCACGGCACAGTGGTTGAAAAACACTGAAATAGAGCAAACAGTTTCATATTTGCTCATTGAGAACGTAATTGTGATGCGCCGTTTTTCTTTTTTAGCATTTTTGCCATAAGCCAAATTAATAAAATCCAGAAGAAAACAAATTAACAATTTCACATTTTGAGAGATGTAATTGTTGGAGGAAGATACGTTCCAGCACAGAAACTTTAATTATTAAAAAAAGAGAGAGAGAGAGAATATGTGTAGCTCAGCAGGGTTGAAATGAGGAGTGCTTGGTGCTCTCTGAGCTTGTTTGTTTTCTCACAGACGTTTCATTACCAAACTAGCTAACATCATCAGTGCTCCTAAGGAACTCCTAGTTTGGGTAATGAAATGTCTGCAAGAAAATAAGCAAGCTCAGACAGCACCAACGACCCCTCCCTTTTAATTATTTTACACAACTGCTTTACAATGCCCAGTCTCATCATTCTATCACAGTGCATCACAGCACTTAATCTCTTTTTCCAGGCCTGCTGATAAATCTTAGCTCAGTTCTTAAGGATTTAGATTAGGAGCTGGCAAAACAACAACACCTGTGTTTTATCAGCCTTCAAAACATTGCCTGCATAAGGTAAAATAAAATTAAAACCGTCTCTTTTACTGCCTCGGTAATGCAATATCTATTTAAAATTAAGGTCCCCTGTGCTCACTTGGGTTTTACTTCTTGGTAAGTAGATTTCAGGTAAACCCAGGTATTGTAATGAAAGGTGCAGCGAGGGGTATGTGTGTCAGCAATAGCAACATGGCATCCCAGGAAGGAGGCAGCCCTTTCCAGAAGGGGGTCTGTTGTGGCCCAGCAGGAGCCGTTGGAGCTGCAAACAGACTCCGATAGCGAGGGACCCTATGAGTCGGCTCTGAAAAATGTGGAGGGCCCTGGACAGGATTCAGACTCCGAGCAGGGAGCAGAGAGGCTGGTTGGCCACCAGAAGGCACCTGAGGCATGGAGCAGCGGTGAAAGCCAAAGGGAGTTTGTCCCTGACATCAGACCCTGGAGCAGTGGTGAAGACGTCAGGCCCTGGAGCAGTGGGGAGGAGGGGTAAGGGAGGTGGTCCCGGACGCCAGGCAAAGATGGGCAGATAAGCACCAACAGCAACTCCGGAGATATAGAAGATAATTGGGGCAAGGTAGTTGTGATTAGGCTCCTCCCAAGAGAGTATATAAGAAGAGTCCTTGGGAGGAGGCTGTTTGCAGGACACAACCATTACACAAAAGCTGGAGAAGCTCTTGTCTGTATTTCTTATCTGTGGAAGTCTGGGTTGCTGCCAAAGTCTTGTCAGTGTGTTAATTTACTGTGAATAAATTGTCTAGCAGTAATCTTGTGTCAGTGTGACTCACCGTACAGAGGGGGGTCAGAACAGGGGTCCAAGATAAGAGACTGTGCAGTCCTAAACTAGATGGCAGAGGGAGGAAAAGGTTCAGGATAGCCACACCCTACCCATCTTCCAGGATCATATTCAATTACATAGAAGGTTGTCAGGTGCAAAGAACCAGGTTCATTCATTAAGTTTAAGCATAGAAGATTTATTATGTCAGCCCATGCACAAGAATCCCATCAAGTAATAGTTAGCACTAAATTGGCACTAGATAAGGGTCAACGGAACTCAGGGGAGGCTGGACTTCGATTTCTTTGGGCAACGCAAGGATTCCAAACTGATGACACATTTAACTCCACCCTCTAGCTCTGTCTGCTTTTGTCCTACATTTTTTTTAGTTTTAGTCCAGCAAGATTCTGTCTATTAGGTGTAAGCAAATAAAGAACTAGGCTCGATTGGATCTCACTGTGCCATCTTTGGTCCCTGCCACATAGTTAACTTATACTCTCTCTCATTTTAATTTATATGATAGCATTAGGCTCTTCATTCATATTCCATCTTTCCAATATTTTTTTTAGATCATGATGCTATCTGATCATAGCGTTATCTTCTTGGAAAAAGAAATGAAATATTGAAACTAATAAACAAATAAATTACATCCCCAACCAAGTGTCGAGGAAGGTTATACTGACCTCATAAAGACTTAACATTAAAAATGTATAACATAATGACACAAATCTTAATTCTGATTAAGTTTTTAGGAAACCTAACGTCACTAATGTCATTAAGGATCCAAATGTGTCCAGATTCTGACTCCTTAATACCTTGAAAAGTCTCCAGAAGCTTGAACCACCATGGGAATTGTCATTTGGATGCATGTTGGAGAAATGACTGGACCACCAATTGAGAATGCGAGCGATGTTTGGGAAAGACACTGACACTTATTTCCAACAAATTTTCATGGATCTGAGATAATAAAGTGTACAAACAAATCTAGACATTTTGAAGATACCAAAAAGTTTGAAGTTTGAAGTCTGATGTTTCCATTCAGCATTCCAGATTTATTTATTTATTTTTGACACCGTTCCCATTCTAGGCTACAAACAAATTATCTTGCTTGCTGTTTAATTTAGAAAAAGCTTATTCTTTGACACTTGGTTTTCAAATAGTTTCTTTGTGGCTATGCTTTCATCGAGAAATTGGAAAGTTCTTCAAACTCACAATTTAACATTGTTGAAGTTATTCAGTTGACCTTGAGCTCTCAAGGACTTTGTAAAGCTGAAGAGCCAAGGTGGCGCAGTGGTTAAATGCAGCACTGCAGGCTACTGCTAGATCAGCAGTTCAGCGGTTCAAATCCCACCGGCTCAGGGTTGACTCAGCCTTCCATACTTCCGAGGTGGGTAAAATGAGGACCCAGATTGTTGGGGGCAATATGCTGACTCTCTGTAAACCGCTTAGAGAGGGCTGAAAGCCCTATGAAGCGGTATATAAGTCTACTGCTATTGCTATATTGCTATTGCTAAATAATTTCACATAATATTATCATTAAAGGTTTAGGTTGGTAATCTGGAGCTTTCTTAGGGGAAAATGTGCCCAAAGTTTATATTTCTAGGCATTCATTGTTGCCTTTCGATTGATTTGTGTTATGGGAAATGCATTATTGGTATGACTATTGCTATCGGTCTGTTCTCTCTAATGCACAGAAATATTTTCCCTCCAATGGAAATTTGGAGTAATTCACCCAGCATTACAATTCTCTAAACATTGCTTTGTTCACCGTGGTTTTATTTATTTATTCATTTAGGGAATGGATAAAAGGTAATGGTAAAGGTTTTCCTCACACAAGCATGCTAGTCGTTCCTGGCTCTAGGGGGCGGTGCTCATCTCCGTTTCCAAGCCGAAGAGTTAGGAGAGCGAGTACGTTCAGCGAAGCGTTGTGAGAGTTGTGTTGGAGAACACACAAACCAGCATACAGAGATACTGCAGTTTAAATAGGCTTTTACTTTCATGGAAATAGAGGTATCAGAGTCCATCAAACAGTGCAAATCATACATGGATAAGACAGTCAGTCATCAATGTTTTCCAGTTAAGGGATAATCCAAATAACGTAGTCCAGTATCATATAATCAGTTCAGTTCTCAAAGTTTGCTAGCAGTTGCAAACCTTACAATAGCTCATGGCACTTTCTAACAGCCAGCTTCCACTCAGATCAGATCAGCCCAGCATCTAATGAACCAGAGGGTTAACAGTCATTCTGGCTCCCTCTTATGGCCGATTGAGGAAACAGCAACCAATCACATTTTACAGTATGATTTAAAGAAACAAGTATAGCATTGTTACATGATTTATATATTGCCAACCCAACCGTTAGATTATATTCCTAACAAACTGGACAGTGAATGCTTAGCTTCAAATTCTGATCTAGATTATTCCTTTAATCTGATTTATATGGCTTCTCATCTCACATAAGGCGAGTAGAATAAGGAAAACAAATATAGATCAGCCCAGCATCTAACGAACAGAGAGCTAATGGATGGAAGCAAGTGAAGGAGAGAAGCAACCTAGAATTAAGGAGAAACTTCCTAACAGTGAGAACAATTAGCCAGTGAAATGACTTGCCTCCAGAAGTTATGGGTGCTTCATCACTGGAGGCTGTTAAGAAGAGTCTGGATAGGGGCACCTGTATGAAATTGGGGGTTGAACTAGAAGACCTTTAAGGTCCCTTTCAACTCTACCGTTTTGTATTCTCTATCTATTGGGATTCAAAAGATGTTCCAGGTCCCACTTTGGAAAAAAAAAACCAGCTATCTATCTATATGACATGACATAACATTAGATAACGTGGCTACCTAAATGAAATTCCATTTCAGTGAAGGACTACCACAGATTATTCTCACCCACGTTTATTTCTTTCTTCTCTCACATGAAAAATGACAATTTGATTGCAATCTTTGAAGAGGGTCTGACAGGTATACAAAAGTATTTGAGGTCACACCTCCCTGTTCAAGCAGCAATTACATAAGCAAGAGGACCAGGCTCTGTTTCCCTTTAGTACCATTGCCTTTCTTTCAACCAAAGTAGCACAAAAGCAGCAGCAATAAAAAGTAAGTAAAAATAAAATTATGTACGCATGGACCCACCCATGGCATTGAGTTAATGGAGAAAGTCATCACCAAGGACACATCATCTCTGCTGTTTCAATTGCAGGGAACTTCGGTAATTGCGTGGATTGTGGCTGCTTGTCTTCATCTGGTCATTATTATATAAAAGGAATAATTTCACAGAAGCAAGAAGGGGGAGAAAGGGGAAAGGAAAGGAAAAAGGATCCGTGTGGCTGAATCTTCTACATTGACTAAGCAGCTTTATCAATATCTCAGGGGTTGCCACAAAGAAGAGGGAGTCAAACTATTCTCCAAGGCACCTAAGGGTAGAACAAGAAGCAATGGGGAGAAACTAATCAAGGAGAGAAGCAACTTAGAACTGAGGAGAAATTTCCTGACAGTGACAACAATTAATCAGTGGAACAGAAGTTGCCTCCAGAAGTTGTGAATGCCCCAACACTGGAAGATGTTTGATAGCCATTTATCAGAAACGGTATAGGGTTTCCTGCCTAGGCAGGGGGTTGGACTAGAAAGTCGCTTCCAACTCTGCTATTGTATTGTATTGTATTCTATCTCAAGGACACGACAAGAGGCGGGGGGGGGGGGAAGCAACCCAGGTTTCCCTAAATGTAAATTACTGACACAATTGCAGCTACTTATGCCAACACAAAGCTGAATTTAACAGGGCCCACTGGAGTTTTAAATCCTGCGAACGGTGGATGTAATGGCCAGTAGGCATTTTCTCCCCCAGGCTAGTTGTCAGGATTAAAATGAGAAATCTGCAGGTAGGGAAATGGTCATGCTAACCAGCTCATGAAAAATGAAAAATAAAAATAATGATGCATTTCTTGTTTATACTGACTTTACAGTTTTATCAGTTTTTTTAAAAATCAAGTTTTTAAAATGTTCTGCCCAACTAAAATGTTCTGCCCAACACACACACACACACACACACACACACACACACACCTTTATGTATATGTATATGTATATGTATATGTATATGTATATGTATATGTATATGTATATGTATATGTATATGTATATGTATATGTATATGTATATGTATATGTATTTATATGTATTTGTGCTGATAAATAAATAAAGGGAGACTAGTATAGATCTATTTCAAGCTATTTAGCTCTCATCAGCTAGCCATACCCTTATTGGGATTTGAACCTGGGCTATATTGCATACTAGGCAAACTTCTTAGCCATTAGGCCACAGGCTCTTATCCGTTATCAGTGAAGCCAGGGTGAAAGGTATCTATTAGATTTCTTTTACAACCCCCGGTATGCCCAAATATGGGAGGAAGGTCACACTTCCACTTTCTGTCCTTCGGCTCGTCACAAGAGACCATCCAGGCAGAAACCCAATATTTTTACTGTTGCCTTTTTGTTACATTTTTGTTGTATTTGTGCTGATAAATAAATAAAGGGAGACTAGTATAGATCTATTTCAAGCTATTTAGCTCTCATCAGCTAGCCATACCCTTATTGGGATTTGAACCTGGGCTATATTGCATACTAGGCAAACTTCTTAGCCATTAGGCCACAGGCTCTTATCCGTTATCAGCGAAATGCATGTAAGGGATAATTATCTTATTATCTTCTAATAAGATATTTATCACAAGTTATACCTTTCGCATTTCATTTCTCGGTGACTTCAAACTTTACATTTCCTTCTCCTCCTAACCCTCAAAATGTCATCTTGAGATGACATTCCTGCATCTTACAGATTTAATTAAGTCCACAGCAAGTACATGCCATTGGTAAAATAATGGCCCTTTCTGCATTTGCTTCCATAACTTAGACATGACAAATCTTCCAGAGATTGAAATTGTGAAGATTTGCTTATGCACACAAGTCATCATTTAAAACTGGAGACATGAAATTTTGATCTTGTGAATTAGCACTCCATCAGCCTCCTGGATGTCACTGTTTACTAAATTGTCTTACAAAAAAATCAGATGTTGATTAGACAAACAGATGTAGATTGCTTAGTTTGAGCACAGCACACTAAGTTTTGCTAAAACTACATCAGTTTTAGGGCTTCTATGGCAGAGTTTATAGTTTGGTATTATGTAAAAAAAAAAAACACAGGACTTTAATATCAAACTATGCAGGGCTTAGTGCAAGAGTAACTAACTTATGGTTCTCTCTCATAATCTAACTACCTCCATCATGGCTTAATCATTGATCATATTCTGGGGAATTGCAAAATCAGGACCATTTATTGCTCAATATATATTAAAACAATCAGGGGTGAAATGCTACTGGTTCGGACCGGTTCACCAGAACCTGTAGTAAAAATGCAACTGGTTCGGCCAAACCGGTAGTAAAAAAAAAAATGAAACAGGTTCGCCCAAATCAGTTTTTCCGACAATCAGTTGTGACACATGATTTATATTAGCTAGAAAGCAGGATTTCCTGCTCTCTAGCTATTCTAAACCGTGTGGCACAGCGGATTCTCCCCTCGCTGTTCACTTACCTTACCTTTTTGATGCTCTGCGCATGCATGGGAGGTCCAGCGCAGGCATGGGGGTGGCGCGCGAATGCAGCCGCGCTCACATTGCTACTGAACTGGTAGCAAAAGTAAGTGGATTTCACCCCTGAAAACAACATATGTGACCCTAGTCAGATCTTTGGTCTACCTTATCTATTGCAAATTTGATACTCACCCATTCTTTTGTAGTTCAGATCCAATCCTTTTGAGACTTCAAAAATAATCACTCCCAGTCAGAATGACGAATGGCAAGGCATTGTGCAAGTCCTGGAGGAACCAAATTTCCTTATTTCAGATCCCCTGTAATTGGTAACATCTCTCAAGGAAATTAAACCATGGATTGTGTCCTAACTTCAGGAAGGGAGAAAGGACAGAGTTTAGGGTGGATCTGTGAGTGAGGAATTTGTGAACAGTCTTATCCAGAATTGATTGCAATATGCTTAGTTTACCAATCTTATTATTTTATACGTAAATCAGAATGTGTATAGCAATAGCAATAGCAATAGCAGTTAGACTTATATACCGCTTCATAGAGCTTTCAGCCCTCTCTAAGCGGTTTACAGAATCAGCATATCGCCCCCACAATCTGGGTCCTCATTTTACCCACCTCGGAAGGATGGAAGGCTGAGTCAACCCTGAGCCGGTGAGATTTGAACCGCTGAACTGCAGATAGCAGTCAGCTGAAGTGGCCTGCAGTACTGCACTCTACCCATGCGCCACCTCGGCTCTATACAGGTAGTCCTTGGCACAGAACTATAGTGGACCACATTCATTGTTGGTCATTTGTTGCAATGTTTGTAAAATGGATTAGTCACATGACCGGCCTGAATTTATGATGTTGGTTTTTTTTTAAAGAGGAGGTTAAGCAAATCCACTGTTGTTAAATAAGCACTGTTTTAAGCCAACTAATTGTTTACTTTGGGCTCAGTCTTATCAAAATCTGAAAGGGCCAGTTTTCGGCAAAACCACCATAAAACATAGTTGTATAACCGCCAGATGCTGCAAACAGCTTTAAACGCAACCGCATTGCCGAGTGTCAAGACTGCAGAAGGGACTAGGATATTGGAAGTTCATATCTGGTTCATAAATTCTCCTTTTTGGCTGACTCACAACTTTGAATACTAAGAGGCCAGTCATAAATCGAGGATTACCTGTAAGATTGTACTACAAGCTTTCCACACAGTACGAAGGTATGTCATAAGAATCTGAAACACTTTACATATTTTGCTTCTCTACCAAGCAAAGCCTCGCTTGATAAAACTGAAGGATATTTAAAACTCTCCCTACATGGAATTGTATTTCAATTGAATGGTGATGAGATTCAATTGCAAGGTACGGAGACACTGAGACAGAATAAAATCCCTTCCTAGCCAAATTTGCATTTAGAACATTAGAATAAAATCACAGCTAATATGAAATATTAGCCAATTAGTCACAGATAGTAGCATTTAAAGAGAAAGAGAAAACAAATTCATATTCACATGTCCACATTCACCCTGCTCTTCCTTCTCTCTCTTCTTCTCTGTCTCTTAACCCAATTCAACTGGTAAAAAAAAATGAATCTTAAACTTCCAAATATATTACTTGACATTTCATAGCCACCAGAGCAGAACAGCAAATTTTAAACCTTAGTTGAAATTGGGTTAGAAACCACATCTCAAAGGAGAATCACTAGGGTATGGAATACAGCTATTAATATATTTTCCATTTTACCATCTGGAATCTCCTTTTACTCTTCACATCCATCCATCATGGATTCTGCTTAGTCCAGACCAGCAACAAATAATTGTGAGATTATAGGAGAGAAAGATACCCTCAACTGATTTATAGGTGGTCAGTAATTGGAAAAGGATATTAAGCTCCCCAAATAAGCACTTAATTTAGATGTAAGAAGACATTTATTGTACAGTATGTTAATTAAACAACATTGCAGGGAGAAAGAGTAGCTGATTGGGTTATTCAGATACCAAAACATCCTAGATTCTTTCTCTACTTAATTTTAAGTGCTACTGTTACAGTATTGGCATTTACATGTTCTTCTTTTCTTTTTTTGCAACGTTCACTCCAGGGGTGGGTTTCTCGCCCCGTTCCAACCGGTTCGGTTGGAACGGGGCCGGCAGTGTCCTCGTCCACGCGCACGATGCACGCATGCGTACTAGCGTCTGCGTGACGCTCCAGCTGCTGCTTGACAATCGCGCAGGCACTGTATGCGTCCTGCGCATGCATGGAAGCGCAGAACTCGTCAAAACCAGGTAAGGACCGTGGGCGGGTGGGCGCGCCCTGCGCCGTTCCCGGAAGTTACTTACTTCCGGGTTCGGCGACCAACCGGTTCGCAGGGACCGCCGTGAACTGGTTGAAACCCACCCCTGGTTCACTTTCTTCCTCAAAAGGAT